>NC_053028.1:491560976-491754568 GCF_003073215.2 Triticum urartu | reverse complement strand
TTGTTCGTAAAAGCAATATTAGGACTTATACACCTCCTGAGCAAGTTAAAGTAGAACCTAATATTGCTATTTTTAAAGACCTCTTGTCTGATAATATTGACGGGCATGTTATTCAGTTCAAAGGTGAAACTGCTAGAATTGCTAGACCTTGTGCTAAAGATAAACATAGACCTGTGGTAGGCGTGCCTGTTATTTCTGTTAAAATAGGAGACCATTGTTATCATGGCTTATGTGATATGGGTGCTAGTGCTAGTGTAATACCTATTGATTTATATCAAGAAATTAAGAATGAAATTGCACCTGTTGAGTTAGAAGATATTGATGTCACAATTAAACTTGCCAATAGAGATACTATTTCACCAATTGGAATTGTTAGAGATGTTGAAGTCTTGTGTGGGAAAACTAAATATCCTGCTGATTTTCTTGTTCTTACTTCTTCGCAAGATAGCTTTTGTCCCATTATATTTGGTAGACCCTTCTTAAATACTGTCAATGCTACCATAGATTGCACAAAGAATGTTGTTACTGTTGGCTTGGATGATATGGTTCATGAGTTTAATTTCTCTATATTTAGTAAACAACATCGTGAGGAAGAATTACCTAGTAAGGATGAAATTATTGGTCTTGCTTCTATTGCCGTACCTCCTAGTGATCCTTTAGAACACTATTTGCTAGACCATGAAAATGATATGTTCATGAATGAAAGAAGGGAAATAGATGAAGTATTCTTTAAACAGGAACCTATGCTGCAACACAATTTGCATGTTGAAATCCTAGGGGATCCTCCTCCACCTAAGGTTGATCCTGTGTTTGAGCTTAAACCTTTGCCTGATAATCTTAAATATGCTTATCTTGATGAATAGAAGATATACCATGTTATTATTAGTGCTAACCTTTCAGAGCATGAAGAAGAAAGATTATTGAAAACTCTGAAGAAGCATCGTGCTGCTATTGGATATACTCTTGATGATCTTAAGGGCATTAGTCCCACTCTATGTCAACATAAAATAAATTTGGAAGCAGATGCCAAACCAGTTCGTGATCCTCAACGACGTCTGAATCCTAAAATGAAAGAAGTGGTAAGAAAAGAAATACTAAAGCTTCTGGAGGCAGGTATAATCTATCCCATTGCCGATAGTGAGTGGGTAAGTCCTGTCCATTGTGTCCCTAAGAAGGGAGGTATTACTGTTGTTCCTAATGATAAAGATGAATTGATTCGACAAAGAATTATCACAGGTTATAGGATGGTAATTGATTTCCGCAAATTAAATAAAGCTACTAAGATAGATCATTACCCCTTACCTTTTATTGATCAAATGCTAGAAAGATTATGCAAACATACACACTATTGCTTTCTAGATGGTTATTCTGGTTTCTCTCAAATACCCGTGTTGGCTAGAGATCAATCAAAGACTACTTTTACATGCCCTTTTGGTACTTTTGCTTATAGACATATGCCTTTTGGTTTATGTAATGCACCTGCTACCTTTCAAAGATGCATGATGGCTATATTCTCTGACTTTTGTGAAAAGATTTGTGAGGTATTCATGGACGAATTTTCCGTCTATGGTTCCTATTTTGATGATTGCTTGAGCAATCTTGATCGAGTTTTGCAGAGATGTGAAGAAACTAATCTTGTCTTGAATTGGGAAAAGTGCCACTTTATGGTTAATGAAGGTATTGTCTTGGGGCACAAAGTTTCCGAAAGAGGTATTGAAGTTGATAAAGCCAAGGTTGATACTATTGAAAAGATGCCATGTCCCAAGGACATCAAAGGTATAAGAAGTTTCCTTGGCCACGCTGGATTTTACAGGAGGTTCATTAAGGACTTCTCAAAAATTTCTCGACCTCTGACTAATTTATTGCAAAAAGATATACCGTTTGTCTTTGATGATGATTGTGTAGAAGCATTTGAAATACTTAAGAAAGCATTAGTCTATGCACCTGTTGTTCAGCCACCTGATTGGAATTTACCCTTTGAAATCATGTGTGATGCTAGTGATTATGTTGTAGGTGTTGTTCTAGGGCAAAGAGTTGATAAGAAATTAAATGTTATTCATTATGCTAGTAAGACTCTAGAAAATGCTCAAAGAAATTATGCTACTACTGAAAAAGAGCTTTTAGCAGTTGTATTTGCTTGTGATAAGTTCAGATCTTATATTGTTGATTCTAGAGTAACTGTTCACACTGATCATGCTGCTATTAAATACCTTATGGAAAAGAAAGATGCTAAACCTAGACTTATTAGATGGGTTCTCTTGCTACAAGAATTTGATTTTCATATTGTTGATAGAAAGGGAGCTGAGAACCCCGTTGTAGACAACTTGTCTAGGTTAGAGAATGTTCTTGATGACCCTCTACCTATTAATGATAGCTTTCTTGATAAACAATTAAATGTTATAAGTACTTCTCGTAGTACTCCATGGTATGCTGATTATGCTAATTATATTGTTGCTAAATTTATACCACCTAGCTTCACATACCAACAAAAGAAAAAGTTCTTCTATGATTTGAGACATTACTTTTGGGATGACCCACATCTTTATAAAGAAGGAGTAGATGGTGTTATTAGATGTTGTGTACCTGAGCATGAACAGGAACAGATCCTACGCAAGTGTCATTCCGAGTCTTGTGGAGGACACCACGCTGGAGATAGAACTGCACATAAGGTATTGCAATCTGGTTTTTATTGGCCTACTCTCTTCAAGGATGCCCGTAAGTTTGTCTTGTCTTGTGATGAATGTCAAAGAATTGGTAATATTAGTAGACGTCAAGAAATGCCTATGAATTATTATCTTGTTATTGAACCATTTGATGTTTGGGGCTTTGATTATATGGGACCTTTTCCTTCCTCTAAGGGATACACACATATTTTAGTTGCTGTTGATTATGTTACTAAGTGGGTAGAAGCTATTCCAACTAGTAGTGCTGATCATAACACTTCTATTAAAATGCTTAAAGAAGTTATTTTCCCGAGGTTTGGAGTCCCTAGATATTTAATGACTGATGGTGGTTCACACTTTATTCATGGTGCTTTCCATAAAGTGCTTCCTAAATATGATGTTAATCATAGAATTGCATCTCCTTATCACCCTCAGTCTAGTGGTCAAGTAGAGTTGAGCAATAGAGAGCTCAAATTAATTTTTCAAAAGACTGTTAATAGGTCTAGAAAGAATTGGTCCCAAAAACTTGATGATGCATTATGGGCTTATAGAACTGCATACAAAAATCCTATGGGTATGTCTCCATATAAAATGGTTTATGGAAAAGCATGTCACTTACCTCTCGAACTAGAACATAAGGCATATTGGGCTATTAAAGAACTCAACTATGATTTTAAACTTGCCGGTGAGAAGAGGTTATTTGATATTAGCTCACTTGATGAATGGAGAATCCAAGCTTATGAAAATGCCAAGTTGTTTAAAGAAAAAGTTAAAAGATGGCATGACAAAAGGATACAAAAGCGTGAGTTTAATGTAGGTGATTATGTATTGCTGTACAACTCCCGTTTAAGATTTTTTGCAGGAAAACTTCTCTCTAAATGGGAAGGCCCCTATGTTATCGAAGAGGTCTATCGTTCCGGTGCCATAAAGATCAACAACTTCGAGGGCACAAATCCAAAGGTGGTAAACGGTCAAAGAATCAAACATTATATCTCAGGTAATCCCATAAATGTAGAATCCAATATTATCAAAACTGTAACCCCAGAGGAATACATAAGGGACACTTTCCGGAACGTTTCAGACTCCGAAAAGGAATAGGTATGTGATACGGTAAGTAAACCGACTCCAAAACAATTTTTAAGGCAATATTTCTCCATTTTGGAATATTTAGAAAAATAGAAAAATAAGTAGCAGTCCGGGAGGGACACGAGGGCCCCACGAGGGTGGTGGGCGCGCCCCCCTACCTCGTGAGCACCTCGTGTGCCTTCCGGACTCCGTTTTCTTGCATGATACATATTTTGGTCGGTAAAAATTCATTATATATTCTCCCGAAGGTTTTGACTCCCGTATCACACAATTATCCTTTGTATTGTTTCACGCAATTATCCTCGTGTTGCTGCTGTGGATTAGAGCAAGATGTCTTCTCAAGAGTCAATCGGTGAGAGCCGGGTATCTAATCCGGCACCGGAACCAAGGGCAAACAGCGACGCTGACCACTTTGGGCCAGCAATGGAGGAAGAGATGGAGGCTGACTTGATGAGAGTAGATGCCATGGAGGATCAAGAAGTCACCTCTCACCTCCGAGTTGGGTTCACGATGGGGGAACCACAAAGCTCAACTATTCCAAACTCGGTTATCCCTTCTAATGTTAGATTTCTTTCTTATGAAAATATGAAGAGGAGTGTCACTTGTTCTCCCGCAGCTATGCAACATCCTTGGGTGCAAGGAGCTTTAGCTGTCACAGGAAAGCTTCGTAAGGAAATAATGGACCTCAAACAGCAAGTCAATAAGCTCGAGGAGGAGAACCGCATCCTGAGGGGGATCATCGCCAAGAATATTACACCAACAACAAAGAAGGAGACATCATCACATGGGTATGGGCACTCCCCTTGGCAACTGCCAAGCTTGGGGGAGGTGCCCCGGTATCGTATCACAATCACAACTCCTATCTTTACCGTTTTTCTTAGTTCGATCCTATTAGTAGTATCTTGATCCAGTAGAATAAAGTTTATGGCATGATCTAGTTTTGAGTTTTGCTTTCTGATCTCTCTATGTAATCGAGTTCGTGAGCTATATATAATAAAGATTAGTGTTGAGTCAAGGGCTTGATTATTTTGCCATGATCTTGGGTGAATAAAAGAAAAGAGAAAAGAATAAAAAGAAACAAAAAGTTCATATTGATCTTATTGAGAGTAATGACTTCACATAGAAAGAGTATGATGATTAAAAGTTGTTGGGAGTTGGCAGACATAGCTTTGGTCACTGTTGCAATTAATAGGAAGTAATAAGGAAAGAGAGGTTTTCACATATAGATATATTATCATTGACATCTTTTATGATTGGGAGCACTCATTAAAATATGACATGCTAAAGAGTTGATGTTGGACAAGGAAGACAACGTAATGAGTTATGTATTTCTTATATCTGAGATAAAGTATGTTGTCATGGATCCTCTAACTTGTTGAGCTTGCCTTTCCCCCTCGTGCTAGCCAAATTCTCGGCACCAAGTAGAAATACTACTTGTGCTTCCAAATACCCTTAAACCAGTTTTGCCATGAGAGTCCACCATATCTACCTATGGATTGAGTAAGATCCTTCAAGTAAGTTGTCATCGGTGCAAAGCAATAAAAATTGCTCTAAATATGTATGATTGATTGGTGTGGGAGAAATAAGCTTTATACGATCTTATGATGTGGAAGTAATAAAAGCGACGGACTGCATAATAAAGGTTCATATCACAAGGGGCAATATAAAGTGACGTTCTTTCGCATTGAGATTTTATGCATCAAACCATAAAAGCGCATGGCAACCTTTGCTTCCCTCTGCGAAGGGCCTATCCTTTATTATTATCTTCTACCTTATGCAAGAGTCATGGTGATCTTCACCTTTTCTTTTTCATTTTATCCTTTGGCAAGGTCAGCATGTTGGAAAGAACATGATATATATATATATATATATATATATATATATATATATATATCTAATTGGATGTAGGGGAGCATAAACCATTATTGTTGACATTACCCATGAGGTAAAAGGTTGTGGGGCAAAACTATAAGCCCCTATCTTTCTCTGTGTCCGATTAAAACTCCGTAACCACAAGTATCGCGTGAGTGTTAGCAATTATGGAGGACTAAATGATAGTTGAGTATGTGGACTTGCTTTTTAGCTCTGACATAGACTCTTTCCGATGTTATGATAAATTGCAATTGCTTCAATGACTGAGACTATAGTTTGTTGGAGCCCAATAAGGTTTATGATTTATACTTTTGCATTGTGAATAGATCATCACTTGAACATAAGTAATCATATGACAAAATCTATATTTGTTGCTGTTATGAGAATAATCATGATGCCTTCATGTCCGTATTTTATGTTTATCAACGCCTCTACTTCTAAACATGAGGACATATTTATTGTTATCGGCTTTTCGCTTGAGGACAAGCGAGGTCTAAGCTTGGGGGAGTTGATACGTCCATTTTGCATCATGCTTTTATATCGATATTTATCGCATTATGGACTGTTATTTCACTTTATGTCACAATACTTATGGCTATTCTCTCTTATTTTACAAGGTTTACATAAGGAGGGAGATTGCCGGCAACTGGAATTCTGGTCTGGAAAAGGAGAAAATATTACAGACCTATTCCGTGCAACTCCAAAAGTCCTGAAACTCCACGGAACGTCTTAAAAGAAATAAAGAAAAATCCACGCCAAAGATGAAGGCCAGGGGGCCCACACCCTGCTCACGAGGGTGGGGGGGCTCCCCCCCTAAGGCGCGCCCCCCAATCTCGTGGGCCCCCTGGTGGCTCTCCGACACCCATCTTCTCCTATATGAGGTCTTTTGATGAGAAAAAATAGGAAGGAACTTTTTGGGACGAGACTCCGCCGCCACGAGGCAGAACCTTGGCGGATCCAATCTAGAGCTCCGGCAGAGTTGTTCTGCCAGGGATGCTTCCCTCCGGGAGGGGGAAATCATCACCATCATCATCACCAACGCTCCTCTCATCGGGAGAGGGAAATCTCCATCAACATCTTCACCAGCACCATCTCATCTCCAAACCCTAGTTCATCTCTTGTATCCAATTCTTGTCTCAAAGTCCGGGATTGGTGCTAGTAGGTTGCTAGTAGTGTTGATTACTCCTTGTAGTTGATGCTAGTTGGTTTATTTGGTGGAAGATCATATGTTCAGATCCTATATGCATATTATTACCCCTCTGATTATGAACATGAATATGCTTTGTGAGTAATTACGTTCGTTCCTGAGGACAAGGGAGAAGTCTTGCTATGAGTAGTCATGTGAATTTGGTATTCGTTTGATATTTTGATAAGATGTATGTTGTCTAGCCTCTAGTGGTGTTATGTAAACGTCGACTACATAACACTTCACCATTATTTGGGCCTAGAGGAAGGCATTGGGAAGTAATAAGTAGATGATGGGTTGCTAGAGTGACAGAAGCTTAAACCCTAGTTTATGCGTTGCTTCATAAGGGGCTGATTTGGATCCATATGTTTCATGCTATGGTTAGGTTTACCTTAATACTTTTGTTGTAGTTGCGGATGCTTGCAATAGAGGTTAATCATAAGTGGGATGCCTGTTCAAGTAAGAACAGCACCCAAGCACCGGTCCACCCACATATCAAATTATAAAGTATCGCACGCGAATCATATGAACGTGATGAAAACTAGCTTGACTATATTCCCATGTGTCCTCGGGAGCGCTTTTCCTATTATAAGAGTTTGTTCCGGCTTGTCCTTTGCTACAAAAGGTTTGGGCCACCTTGCTGCACTTTATTTACTTTTGTTACTTGTTGCTCGTTACAATCTATCTTATCACAAAACTCCTTGGGTATTTCTCCCGTCATTAATGTATTGACATGGCTCTTATGGCTTAAGGCGTCAGCTACTACATTAGCCTTTCCGGGATGGTAATGAAATTTCATATCATAATCCTTGATGAGCTCCAACCATCTCCTTTGCCTGAGATTCAGCTCCTTCTGTGTGAAAATGTACTTCAAACTCTTATGATCCGTATACACCTCACAATGGTTTCCAATGAGGAAATGCCTCCATGTTTTCAAAGCATGCACTACGGCTGCTAACTCCAAATCATGCGTGGCATAATTCAACTCATGAGGCTTCAGTTGTCTTGAGGCATATGAAACAACTCTCCCTTCCTGCATAAGCACTGCTCCAAGTCCTCGACGTGAAGCGTCGCAATACACCTCATAATCTTTGGTCTGGTCTGGCAAAATCAACACTGGTGAGGTAACCAAACGTTTCTTCAACTCTTGGAAACTAGCCTCACATTCCTTCGTCCATATGAACTTGGTATCTTTCTTTAACAACTCAGTCATAGGCTTCGCAATCTTTGAGAAATTCTCAATAAATCTCCGATAGTACCCTGCAAGTCCAAGAAAACACCGGATCTCCCCAATGGTAGTTGGTGCTTCCCACTTGGTCACAGTATCAACTTTAGTGGGATCAACTGCTATACCTTCTCCAGATATAACGTGTCCGAGGAATCCTACTTCCTTCAACCAAAACTCACTTTTGCTGAACTTGGCATATAGTTGATGTTCTCTAAGCTTTCCAAGTACCAAACGCAAATGTTCCTTATGTTCCTCTTCATTCTTTGAGTAAACCAGGATATCATCAATGAACACCACGACGAAATTATCTAGAAACTCCATAAACACTTTGTTCATCATGTTCATAAAATAGGCAGGTGCGTTAGTCAGACCAAATGACATAACGGTATACTCGTACAGCCCATACCTGGTGGTAAAAGCTGTCTTCGGAATATCCTGTTCTCGAATCTTCAACTGGTGGTATCCTGATCGCAAATCGATCTTGGAAAATACCTTAGCTCCTTGCAATCGATCGAACATATCATTGATCATCGGTAGTGGGTACTTGTTCTTGATCGTTACTTCATTCAATCCTCGATAATCAACAACCATCCTTAACGATCCATCCTTCTTCTCCACTAGAAGTACTGGCGATCCCCAAGGTGAAGAACTTGGACGAATATATCCCTTATCCAGTAACTCCTTAATCTGCTTCTTAATTTCCACCAAATCCGTTGCTGGCATCCTATATGGTCTCTTTGATATTGGCCCTGTGCCTGGCAATAGCTCAATCAAAAACTCAATATCTCTATCCGGTGGCATGCCTGGCAACTCCTATGGAAATACTTCAGGGAAATCCCTTAGCACTGGTACTTCCTCCTGCACAACTCCTGTTAGGCAATTTACTTGAGTCCTCTTTGGCACATGCCGGGATACATACTTGATCCTTCTCCCTTCTGGGGTGGTAAGCAAAATTGACTTACTAGCACATTCAATATTCCCTTCATACTTTGATAACCAATCCATGCCTAATATCACATCCAATCCTTGGGATTCCAATACTATTAGGTCTGAGGGAAAAACATAGTTACCAATCCTTAATGGTAACCGATCACACCATAGACTAGCCATATATTCTGCTCCAGGAGAGGTTACTAACATGGGTGACCTAAGGGCTTGGGTTGATAGGTTATACTTATCCACAAATCCCCATGAGATGTATGAATGCGATGCACCAGTGTCAAAAAGAACGAGTGCAGTAAATGACTTAACCAAAAACTTACCTATTACTGCATCAGGCTGAGCTTCAACCTCCTCCACGCTAACGTGGTTCACCTGTCCCCTGTTGAAAGGGTTCGGCTTCTTCCCAGAACTTCCATTGCCATTTTTGCCTTCAGGACATTCATTGGCATAGTGTCCGGTCTTCTGACACTTAAAGCAAGTGACTTGGCTCAGGTCCTTCTTGGCTGGGGTTGATGGGTTGGTGCGATTCTGGCCGTTGCTTCCTCCATTGCCATTACCATTCTTGGTGCCATTGTGATTGTGCGAGCTACCTCCTCCATGGGTATGCTGAAAATGTCCTCCCGGTCTAGGGGTAAAACGTGGCTTCTGCTGAGCTCCTAAAGTGTACTTTCCTTGTCCATACTTCCTCTTGCGATTCTCAATTTGCTGCTGCTTCCCTTCAATCATAAGAGCACGATCTACCAACTCCTGGTAGTTGTTGAAGGTGCCTACCATCAACTGCATGCTCAACTCATCATTCAGTCCTTCCAGAAACTTCTCCTGCTTAGCTGCATCCCTAGCGACGTCATCTGGTGCATAACGTGCTAACTTACTAAAGTCCTCCACATACTGGCGAACTGTCCATCCTCCTTGGCGCAAGTTGCGAAACTCACGCTTCTTCATGGCCATAGCTCCTGCTGAAACATGGGCAGTACGAAAAGCCTGTTGAAACTGGTCCCATGTGACAATGTCGACAGGGAAAGTGGCTGTGAAATTCTCCCACCATGATGCTGCAGGTCCTTCAAGCTGATGTGCGGCAAACTTCACCTTCTCCGCATCTGTGCATCCTGCTATGGTCAACTCCCTAGCTGTCTTGCGGAGCCAATCATCTGCTACTATCGGCTCGGTGCTACTGGAAAACACCGGCAGATTCAGCCTAAGAAAACGGGCTAAGTGGTCAACAGGTGGTGGTGGTGGTGGTGGGTTGTTGTTGTTGTTCCCCTGATTCTGATTCTGGACTAGCAACTACATCAATGCGTTCTGCTGCTGGATCAACTGGGTGAGCTCCGGTGGAAAGGAAAATCCGGGGTCACGTCTCGGAGGCATCTGAGGGGTTTAGAAAAGATGAGATGTAAGAATAGAGGGGGTCTAAAGAGAAAACACTACCCATATGCACATGAGGCAAAAACAAACAATTCACTTCATTCAATCAAACAAGGGCATACAATCGATCTATCTATCGCAAAAGTGCTCGGACTACTATATTTACATGGTGGACCACTACTACTGATGACGTGGTTTACTAGAAATATTCTTCGGTTGTAGACTCCATGATATCAGCTCCGGCTTCATCAACATAGTCATCATCGCTATTATCTGGATCCGAGTCGGTGTCGTCGATGATGATGTAGTCTTCCGGGCTAATCTCCTTGGGTTCTTCGTCTTCCTCCATAGGTGTAGGGCCTCCCATAAATATTCCAATCTTCTTGATCAGGTCATCATTCTTCTCCACCAATACTTCACTTTCCTCTTCATAATCTTCACATGTAGCCTTGAGTTCTTCCTCCAGTTCCTTGATTCAAGTCTTAGCCTTCTTCAAATCTATCATGTCGGCACACATCTGGTTCTCCTGTCGTCGAATGTGCTGGTTTAACTCCTGGATAAAAGTTGCGATTGAGCTATCCTTCCTGGTGCTGATCATCTCCCAGTGCTCATCTCGGCGCCCACAAATCTGCTAGATAGTATCCTTGAGATCCTTGCGGTAGACTTCTCCAATGCGTCCCATGGCGATGTGAGCTTACATGCTCTTTCCTAGACTCCAAGTTGGTGCATCAAAAGAAAACTCTATGGGCTCAGTGACTGGCGTGAACGTCCTTCCTGGAACTTGAACTTGAATCATCCAGCGCTCTTCTTCAGGTAAAGTGGCGTTGTAGGTTCCGGTGAAGCTTGGTACTCCTATATTCAGGTATCTAGTGACTTCCTTCAAGTGACGTCCAAAGGGTGTATCTTCATCCGGTTGCGTGAACTTGTTCCTTGCATCCGCCATCCTAAAGAGTAGAAAAGATGAGAAGTCAGAAGAGAAGAGAAGAGAGTGAAAAGTGATCTAGGTCTTTTAGCTTAGCGGTCGTGTCCTACAGTCAGCGTGTGCTCTGATACCATCTCTGTAGCGACCAGACCTCAAACAGTCTGATCTCTGTGCTCCGGTGTCATCCCTGGATCAGTAATGCTGACACCACACAGTACTCAGAGGATTTATAACAGAGTAGCAATCACACACTTATTACATCGAGTGTCTCAAAAGAGAACTTATTACAATAAATATGGCTTAAGGCCTTCTAAATACGATAACAGCGGAAGGCTTGGAAGATAAGTGAGTCCATCAACTCCAACGGCATCACTGAGTATAGAACCACGACCTAAAAACTCCTTAATCGTTGTCTGAAAAGTCTGCAACATTAACGTTGCAGCCCGAAACGGGTCAGCACATGGAATATGCTGGCAATGTAACACATAGAGGGTAATGGAATGAAACAGCTATACTATATGCATATTTGGCTGGTGGAAAGCTCTATGGTTATAGTTTTGCGTAAAGCCAATTTTTCCCTACTTGAAAGGAATAAAATTTATTTATCTATCATGGTAGTTGTTAAACTTGAGAATGGTTGACAGCATTCTCAATCCCAATTAAGCATCATCATTAAACAAAACCCAACAAAATTAATTTAGAGTGACATGTTGAGATTCACATGAAAATCCAGGTACTAGATACTCAAGATGTCCATAACTGGGGACACGGCTAATCATGATTAGTTTATTACACTCTGCAGAGGTTTGCGCACTTTTCCCCACAAGACTCGATCGCCTCCGTTTGGTTTCTCGCACTACAAGGTGTTTGAGAAGACGGATGACCGAGACATAGTCTTTCAGAAGCGCTAGCACCTTACGATCGGGTAGACCGTACCACCTACATCCCCTACATCTGCTAGTCTACCACTGTAAGAGTTCGCACGACTTAGTCAACTATGCTAGAGCCCATAATAGCTTGTGGCTGCACAGGGAAGTTTCTAGCATGAATAATCTCATGATCCCTTTGAGCCTGGGTGGCGGTCCAAAAGAAAACAGGCAAGTCCTGGAATACCCAGGTGCCTCAATCCACCCAGATGTGTGTTTAAGTTGCCACCCTATATAAACCATTAATTAACCAAACTCACATCTGTCATGGATATCACTCACCCAATCCATGTCTACTAGCATAGCATGGCATAATAAGCAAACGTAGAAGTTACTCCCAAAGGTTTGATAATAAACAGGTAATAGGTACTACCTCAACTACTTCCCATCCCACAATTTAATTAGATCCTAATCATGCAATGTGTGAGGATTGATCTAATGCAATAAAACTGGGTAGTAGGAAAGGTATGATCAAAGTGTTACTTGCCTTGCTGATGATCCGGGAAACCTAGCGATTCGAAGTAACAAGCGGCGCACTCCGGGTATTCTATCGCAGACAAACAAACAAGCATACAATAAGTACTCATCTAATGCACGAGTAAAACTCAAATAAGAGATCTAACCAGAAGGTTCAACTTAAGAACTCCGGTTGGCAAAAAGAATCAAATCGAACGAAGCAACGAAAGTCAAACGGCGAAAGAAAACAACTTCGTTCTACTAATCTGGATCTAGGGAAAATTTTATAGTAGCAAAATCTTGTTTAAGTTGGTTAAACGGATAGAGGGTTTCGAGACGAAACTCCAGGCGCTTGAATCTCCTGATTCCGATAAACGAGCGAAAAGATATACTAAAACGAAAATCGGATCAGGAATCGCGATCAGAAAAATCGCGGATTTAATCCGAGAAAAAGAAAAACGACGAACGTTCGCTAGAACGAACGAACAGATGAACGCTCGCTATTTAAATAAACCGGAAAAACCGATCTATTTAAAAAACTAAATCTAAAAAAAACCGACAAAAAACCGATGGAAAACCGATCGATTTTCTAAAAAAAACGGGCACGGATTTTGAGGCGGCGGCGAACCTCGGCGAGCATGCGGGCGGGGCGACGGCTCCGGCGGGGCAGCACGTGGGCGGCGGCGGCGGGCGGCGAGCTGCGCGGGAGAGACGGCGGCTGCACGCAGGCGGCAGCGGCGGGGTCGGGCGGCTGGGGCGGCTCGGGGCAGGCGACGGCGGCGGGGTCGGCGGCTGGGGCGGCTCGGGGCTAGGGTTCCCCCGGGGCTGGGCCGGCTTATAAAGCCACCTCGGGCCGGAGTCCTAGCCGGACACGGCCCGTAAGTCGGTTCGTTTATTTATTAACGCGCAGAAGAAAAATAAAAAGAAATACTAAACGGACTCCAAAAATTCCAAAATAAATTTTCACGGGCTTCTAAAATCAAGCCGCACAAGGTGAACATTTATTTGGGACCTAAATTTAATTTTGAAAAATGCACATTTTTCCAAAATTCAAATAAAACACCGAAAAACTCCGAAATAAAATCTTATTTGATTTTATTATTTGATCCTCAATATTTCTTTATTTTGGGAAAGTCATTTTGTTTCCTCTCTCATATTTTTGTAATAGAAATAATTGATGATAAAATAAATAAAATCAAATGATCCTATTCTCAAAATTTGAGAAAACTCAAATATGAAAATAACGAAACCCCCAACTCTCTCTGTGGGTCCTTGAGTTGCTTAGGATTTCTAGGTCAACCAAAATGCAAAATAAAATATGATATGCATAGATGATCTAATGTATAACATTCCAAATTGAAAATTTGGGATGTTACAATTCTTATATAGAAAAATAGAACAGACCTCTGCGTTTTCTTCAAAAAAATACATAAATTGGGCTGCCAAAAATAAAACCTCGGATGGGAGGTCCATAGGCCGGTCGATACATGACGGCCCTAAGAAAATACAAACAGGCCTATGGACCTCCCATCCGAGGACGTGGGCTGCGCATGTTAAAAATGAAAGCCTAGACGGGGCAGCCCAAAACCACGTCCAACACTTGCCAAAACTTCATCCCGCGTTTTCTCTGTGTTCCGCACACTCGACATTGTGTGGGCATTTTGACTGTGCATCATATGAAGATGTGCTATGCATGAATGTTGATCAGCATGATGTTAACTGGCTGATAGTTCCATTTTCAACCATGAATAAAACTTCCAACATGATGTTAACCCTGTTTGAAAAGGCCGTGTTAATATAAATGCTCTGCCTCTGAAAGTTGCAGTTTCTTATCTGAAACTGAACTTGCAGTTTCTTATCTAAAACTGAAACTTGCAGTTTCTTCTCTAAGAATCACATTGTGTGTACTTTTATACTCCTATGAAACTACATTTTTAAGTGCTAAAAATAGATATCTAGAATTCATAAAATACTTCATATGCTCAATACTGCAAATCTGAAATTCAAAAGACATTCATATCTGAAAGTACTCTCAAAATACACAATACAAAACACAATTCACAACCTGCAAATACTGACAACCCTAAGCTCCTCCTGAATATTCACAACCTGCCCGACTATTGGGCTGGGGGGGGGGGCAGCCCCCTCCTATTCCTCGGCGGCAGACAGCCGCCCCATGAGACGATGTGAACGGCGAGGGAGACGATGGCGGGAAAGTGTTGTCGGGCCAACTAGTTTTCTCCTCTTGCAGTTGGGTTCGGTCGACGAAGGCTCCACTGGTTCGCTCTGGCAGGACACCCTCACAAACGGCACCCTGTAGATGCTCGATCCTTCAATCTCTGGTGGATGCTCCATCTGGGATCAATACTCCCACCACCGCTCCCTCACGATCGGATTCGGTGAATTTGTTTGCTCCATGGCCCAGAGGAGCAGCTCTATGTACTCCGGCGCGACTCCCTCCAGGAGTATCGCCGCCTTTTCGCTCTGTTGCAGATATTTGGCCATGGATGTCGCCGTCACCGCTAGTTGGTCCTTGTTGTCAAACCAAGACTATATCTCCAACATCCTTGCTAGCTTCACAGGGTCGCCGTCTGCAATCCTCACGTATCGGTTGTACTCCTCCATCGATCTACTTCTCCACAGCACCTTCACTTGCCGGCGGTGGTTTTTGAATGGAATAGGAGAGGAGCAGCGCTGGTTTTGGATTAGAACGGGAGAGGAGCGACGCTGGTTTTGGACTGGAATAGGAGAGGAGGGGAGGTGGTTTTGAAATGGAAGAGGAGACGAGCGGCGCTGCATTTAGATTGGAACGGGAGAGGAGCGGCGGTGGTTTAAGAGGAGAAGAGCGGAAGAGCGGCGCTGGTCTTGGAAGTATTTTTTTTGTTGTTTCGCGTATTTTGGGTCAAAGTTTGACCACATATTGTATTTGACAAGCAAAATGTGAATGCATGTCACCAAAAATTGTATCGTTTGGTTCGTATCTGAATGTACTTTCAAATTATACTCCCTCCATTTTTGTATACAAGGCCACAAACTCATATTACAGGTACCAAGGTAAAAAGCAATGCTATGTTTAAGTCAATGTTGCAAGCTAGCTTGTCACCTTGATTGTCGTGTTAATTAATGTGGTTTTTCTCTCCCAAGCACAACAAGCCAACCCTCTTACTCCTCATTGGTTGATTAATGTTGGTAATGCAAGCTAACCTTCTCACTCCTGCATGCACACAAGGGATATTAATGTCCTCGGGTGCTAGTACGAGGCAAACACCATCAATTTTGCCTCGATTAATGTTAGTGGCCTTGTGTAGTTGCAAATTGTAATTTTGATAGTGGCCTTGTATACAACGTATAACATATATTTTATGTGCGAAAATCATGGTCAATTATGACCCAGAATTAAAGGGAGACTAGTTAATGTGGGGTCACTTTCTTAATTGAAGGGTAAATTGATTTTGATTTTAATCTAGTCAGAGCGCGCCGGCCCTCTCGTCCAATCCTAAATCACTGCCGCACGCTCCTCTCCCTCTTCTCCATTGCAAAAGCACCTCCTCTCCTCTCCATCATCTCCATTCCAAAACCACTGTCTCGCCTCTCCCTCTTATCTATTGCAAGACCACCGTCTCTCCTCCGTTTTCTAGACGCTTTGCTCCATGGCGCGAGCGCAATCCATGGATACAAAATTAGTATAGTGTATACTATTTAAAAGTCGAGGGTGGGGCTTTTCCTGCGCGGTAGGCGGCGCGGCAGTTACACCTAGTCGGTTCGACAAAGATGCGAGAAGACGAGGGAGTAGGCTGCTGCAAATGTAGGGCTGTGTGATTTGACAGCGAGTTACTGCTGGACATGTGGGGCCCCGTGATTTGACTTGTCATTATCATTTTAACTGCAGTGCAATGACCGGCGTGAGTCTCCCAGATAACTGACCACCTCCATACAGGTGCCTCTCCCAATGCTCCACCATGTAGTAGAGGCTGGCTCTTGCATGAGAGCCCACTTCTCCACTTTTTCCTTGCCTCTCTTTCCTCCACATATGCAAAAATGCCATGTAAAGCGCACTATTGTACTTACTTTTACTTGCTCCTACAGGTGCTTAAGCTTGCCACATAAGCATAAAGTCTGATGTGGCAAGTTAATCAAGAAGAGAGAGACTAGTTTGGTGACCTAAGGAAGAAACGGTGCTAAGCACATGTACCTAGGTGAAAAGACAATTTTGAGTCTATAGCTAATTAAATGAAGCAAACTTAGCAACACCATTTCATTGGAAGAGGTCACTCCTTGGCAAATGCAATAAATACATGCGCTTAGCACCGTTTCTTCCTTGAGTACGAAGAAAGAGATAGAGAGGAGTAAAAAAATACACTTATAGCCAACCTTGTTGTAGTATGAGTGACTAAGTGATGACTATGTATGACATGCCAACATCAGATAGCCTAATGCACCGTGTTAAATCTCCAAGGGCGCGACCGCGCGAGCGACGCGATGGTCATGGTAGGCGCGACCATGATACAGGCTGCTGGTAGCCCTTGGATCTGAGATCAAACGGTCGCATGCTAAGTTCCTAAAAATTTGCAGAATAACCCTCCAGGACAGGATATTCACCCATAGGTCTAGAATCACGCCATGCAACCGTACGATCTCAGATCCAAGGGCTCTCAGAAGCCCGTATCATGGGAGAATGGAAAACCACTACCCTGTCGTTCGCACGCTGGTAGTTCGCTCCTACTCGTCCCCACACGTCCTTCAATACTACAACGGTTCGCTCCTAGTCGTCCCGTCTATTCACATTACGGCAGTTCCACAAATCCTAACCCTCCTCCCAAATCCATGGCGTCCCAAATCTCCACGATCGGCGGTGAGTACATGGTTAGAACCATCACCGGCGATGAGTTCAACGTCATCTACACCCGTTCTTCCACGACGGTGAAAGGATGCCTTTCTCGCTTCAGACGCATGTTCGAAGACTCAAATGATGAGTGGGTCGCTGGGCCAGATGTTGAGTACACCACAGTCCTGGGACGAGAGAAGGATCTAAAGGACGAAGAGAGGAAGAAGCCTGCCGTGATCCAGGTTTGCGTGCATGACTTATTCTTGGTCTACCACATATGCCATGCCGACGTTGAGTGCCAGGACTTTAAGGACTTCCTCGAGAGCAACCTAGTCAAATTCGTTACTGTAGACTTTGGTAATGACAAAGAAGTCCTGCATCGGATAGGCCTCGTTGTAGGCAACACCTTCGACCTCTAGAAGAATCGGATGGTGTCCTCTCTTCAGCCTTCAATGCTGACCCTGGCAGGAGCCATGGTTCATCCTTCGTACGGTAAACTGGAGAAACCTCATTACACGTTTCATCGTCATGCATGGCAGCGGAATTTACTAGATATAGACCACATCCACTACGCTGCAATGGATGGCTACCTTTGCTTCAATATCTACAAGGGTTGGATGAAGAGCAACTGCCAAGTGTGCGGTTCAAGCAAACAAGTATCGGCCAAGAGGAACAGGGACAAGGACGAAGTCGAGGACGTGGACGAGGACTCCGAGTAAGGTGGCAGTGTCGTTTCTCATGGTGGTTCTAATGCAGTGTCTACCGGAATAGTTGCAAAGTTTAATTTCAGGTGTGCTTAATTCAATTTGAGGGGTGTGTTATGCTGAGCCCCTAGCAGAACTATGTTATGTTTCTTCTCGTTACTTTAACTCTTCAGTACGTACATACTATTATTTCTTACATTTCATCTTTTAGTTGGTATAGTACTACCACTTGTTTCTTCATATTATATACGTACAATATATATGGCCAACATCATATAGCCAGCAGTTTGGTTGTCAAAGAATTTCAGGGTGCTTAGTTTTGTCAAAGAATTCCAGGATTCTTAGAGGGTGCTTGGGTCCAAGGGACTTATTTTAGTCTGACTAAAAGTAGTCTCTTTAATAGGCTAAAGTTCCAAGCACCCCTGACTAAAAGGGGCTAAAACTAGTCTTGAGACTAAAAATTTTTAGTCAGGGGTACCCCTACTAAAATGTGGATTAGTCCTCTATCTACTCATTTAACTCCTCTCCTTTAACATAGGCGAGTTCTGGATTGGAGGGTTTGGAGGATAATAAATGCTCATCAACTTGATTTTAGCCTTTTTAGTATTTGGATCCAAGCATGGGTGAGGCTAGCATGTTTTAGTCCCACTACTTTTAGTCATGGGACTAAAACGTATCCAAGTACCCTCTTAGTTTTATTTGAGGGGTGGGTTGTGCTGGACACCATTATTGTGACTAGCCTTTTTAATAGTACTATATGCATAATTTGGCGACGAGCGCTCTCTATATGTACCACCTTTTTTTTAATTTCAAGTTTTGCTCCATGGCGCAATCTATCGATACTACTGTTGTACAAAAGTATACATTTTAAAAGGCTAGAGGGCGGGACAGTCTAGCTTGGTTGGTTTCACGAGAGGCGAGGGCCTTTGTGATTTGATGGCTCATTGCTGCTGGAAGGCGGGGCCTTGTGATTTGACTGCTCGTATAAATGCGCCGACGACCTGATCGAGGAGGAGCAAAGAACCGTGTGGTATACTCAAGTTTTCCACTGGAGGTGTACTGCGACGGAGGAGCACGAAACACGGCAGCCCAGTGCCATATGGCGATAAAAATGATCTAATTTTCTAGTCATCTCATTGTTAGCATTGTTCTATTCATTCCCTCAAAAAAACATTGTTCTATTCATGCCTCGCAGAGAAAGTGACACGCGCGGCGAAACACCCGAAGCAAAAGATGAAACACAGGAGCAAAAGAAGAAGGAAGATTATCACCCCAAATGATCTAATTCGCCATGGAGTCGTAACTGCTTCTTCATCGCCTCCACGACCTCCATCTCCTTGCGCGTCTCCTCCGCCATCTTCATCATTGTGTCCATGACGCAGCATTTCTCGACGCGAGCCTTCATCATCTGTTCCACGGCCATATTACGTACCTTGACAGCAGCCGGGTGCTCGATGCGGAGCTTCGCTAACTCTTCCTTCTGTTCCATGGTGAGGGCCTGCAGCATCTTCATCGAGGAACTACTATTCTCATGCAGCTTCTTCCAGCCGGCGTTCTTCTCCTTCAACAGGTCAATCTCGTGGCAGAGCTTCGCATTGTCCTCCCAAAGTCGCAGGATTTCGCCGGTCGCCTTCTTCTCCGAGGCAATGCTCTTCTTCAGCAGCATCACCAAGCCGGCGGTCAACTCCCCCTGCTGATTGAGCTCAGCGGACATGTCGTCGAGGCTCTCCTTCAGTAACTCCATCAAGCCTTGGATGAACTCCTTCTGCTTATTGAGCTAATCGGGCATGCCGTCGAGGGATAACGACTCCAGCTCCGCCGGCTCAGCATGTTCACCTCCGCGGCTAGGGCGCTCCTGGGAGCCATCGCCTGCTCGTGAGAGATCTTTCGAGGTCTCTGCATGGTGGTGAGCCCTCTCTTTTTTTTCCGCAGCCTTGGTTGCCGCTCCCTTGTTACGAGTAGTTCTCGACCTAGACCTCTGCTCACTGGCCATGGCAACGACGGACGAAGAAGAAGCACTTATGAGGAGGAAAGGTAGAGTGATTTTCGGTTAGGTAGTTCCCCTTTTTATAACCTAAGTACTAGCACTAGTACTAATACCTGCATAGTGGGAACACGTTTAGGTTTGGTACGTACTACTAGTAGGTGTGAGCAGGCTTTCGAATGTGATGGGAACAAGGTAAAGATTAATTGATGGTTTTGGTTTCGAGGCCCGAAACGGCTCCCGATGAGTTTAGTGGAACATAAATTTCAAGTACTACACTGCTCAAATGCGTAAATATTGTGTTACTATCAAAAATTGGCACAAAATACGAAGGAGTCCAATGGAAGTACTACTAGCAACCCACGATTTAACTACTCGCATGCGCGCAGTGGGGTAATAATGTCTTTCTTCCGTCCTCACGTCCACTCAATTTGCATGCGCTGTATTAATTGACCATCAATGAAGTGAACGACTTTACACGTGTCAAATTATCACATGGGGTGGATCTTGGTACAAAATTGCGTCCGCCCGTGTACCCGCGTGTGCGTGCGAGGAATGAGTGCGTGCATGGCGTGCGTGCACATCTTCGCTTCGTGCATGTACCGCCAGTATGGCTCAGGGAGGATGAGTATATTCTTTTGGAACCAGCATCACGTCACTGTGATCAATCCATGCAGGGAGGTCATGACAAGGCCTACACATGTGCCACGTGGCTTCATGAACTGTAAGAGAGACACCGTGTAGCATGCCATTGGTATTCTAATTTACGTGTTTTGCACATACTCGAAGTACTAGTAAGGTACACGTGCATTGGATACATCAGATTTTGCAACCAAATTATGAATAAATACCACACTATAGCATGTAAGCTCTGAGTCATATATGCCTGATGTAGCCCTTCGTTTAATTCTTATAGTTCATCTCATTCAAAATCAACTAGTTTTTATAAAAAAGCTAAGAACGCGGGAATAGGAAAAACATGGGATTATAGTGGAATGTCGTCTTGAATCCTATAGGATTGTACGAGTGTTTGATTGTGCATAGAAAAACGCAGAATTCTTTCAAAGAGGTTTGAGTGGATGGGATGTTTCCTATGAAATCTAGTGCAAATGAATCATATGGAAAAATTCCTATGGTTTACAATCCTACGAATCAAACAACCAAGATAGGAAAAATTCCTAATGATTAGAATCCTCCAAAATTCCTTTGAGAATTCTTTGAATCAAAGAAGCCCTTAATATATTTTATGATTCATGGAATTGTGCATTGTAAAGCAAAAAGTAAAAACAAATAATGGGAATTCAACTAGAAAAAAGTTTGGCCAGTTATGATAAGAAAGATTCTAGAACAAAAGAGAACCACTATTGTTTTGAGGTTTGTGCATTATGCTTAAGTTCAACCATGGAGTCTGCTAGATTGTTCATGTGGCAATATCCAGTGTGGGGCTAGAAGATGGTGCGAGGGGCCGAGTGGAGGGAGACTATGAAGGAATGCACAAGTGCGAGATCGATATTTAGAGAGAGAGGGCGAACATGTGCGCTGATGCGGGCAGTGGCGGAGCCATGAAAAATAAATGAGCTAGGGGGCCAAGCATTGCTAATCCTTTACGAGGAGGGTCAATTCATGAACTTAAACCATTTTTAGCATCAATTATCTAATGATCACATTCATATTAGCCTTGATATATAGTGATGTTAGGGGGGAGGGGGCAGGGCCCTTACTACCCCCTGTCTTCGCCATTGTGCACGCGTTTGAGAGATGAAGCGGAAGGCATGGATGATGAGAGGGGGACGTTGGATACATAATTAATGTGGGTGTATTAGCTATATATGTTAATCCTATATAGAGAGGTATAGATTGATCGATGTGGATGTGGGAAAGAGGGGAGACCTCACTGGATATATCAATTGATCGGTTTGTGTGGAAAACTATGAAAGACCTAGCTATATACACACATACATAGAGGAACATCGATCGTTGAACATGCAGCATGAGAGATAAAGAATGCCTGATATGATGGAGAGGGGGATGTGTGTTGGTGTGTGCCTTCATGGGAGACCGACCTGAAGAAAAAGATTGCATGCGTGCGATGGATAATGCCGACTGGTAGTGTGTGTGAAAGAATGCCTGATATGATGGAGAGGGGGATGTGTGTTGGTGTGTGCCTTCATGGGAGACCGACCTGAAGAAAAAGATTGCATGCGTGCGATGGATAATGCCGACTGGTAGTGTGTGTGAAAGAATGCCTGATATGATGGAGAGGGGGATGTGTGTTGGTGTGTGCCTTCATGGGAGACCGACCTGAAGAAAAAGATTGCATGCGTGCGATGGATAATGCCGACTGGTAGTGTGTGTGCATGCATGCACGAGAGAAAGTTAGTGGTACAATTATAAAGAGAAGACTACTATGTGGGTGTAAAAGAATAGCTGAATAGGTGAGGTCACAATTAATGTAAAGTTGAATCCAAATATTTGAATAAGAGATCCTGATGTTTGAAACCCATGCATGCATGAATATAACGGAGATCTGCGCGGTGTGGTTTGGAAACGAGCATGTTGTAATGTATACACATTGAACAAGGCCAGACTGATTTGAATTTGAGATACCGATGGCAGACATCATTTGGCCACGTCGCATCCGTGCATGGACACACTATTCTAATTGGAGATGATGGGCGGCTTTTGCATCACATATCTATATCTATACCCCTATATATATTATATTTTATATATTTTTTATATTGTGTGCAGGTACCTTTAACTTTGAAAGATGGTCGTTGGATGAGGCAAATCCGATGGTCCAAAGATGGCAAATTTGAGCACTACTAGCCGTTGGATATCATCTAGATTCCACTAAATTTCACCACATGTATAATCTAGAGGACTCCATGGTTGAACTTAAGCATAATGCACAAACATCAAAACAAAAGCACTTCTTATTTGTTCTAGAATCTTCCGTATCAGAATTGCCCAAATGTTTTTCTACATGATTTGCCATTATTTGTTTTTACTTTATGTCTCACGACGCACAATTCCATGAATCTTAAAATAGATTAGCTTTCTTATAAAAACTAGATGATTTTGAATGAAATGAACTATAAGAATTAAACGAACATCTACATCATGCATATATGACTCAAATCTTGCATGCTATAATGTGGTATTTATTCATAATTTGGTTGCCAAATCTCATGCGTGCAATGGACGTGTACCTTACTCTAGTCTAAATGGTGTTTGTGTGTGTGTTGTGCATGTTGAGGTGCAAATTGTCTTTTTTTGGGTACACATTAAGCTTGTTCTTCCGAAATTTCAAGCCGCGCCTTGTTATGCTGAAAATTCAAGCTAGCGTCTCTGTCTATCATGCTGCGAAACTCCCGCCTCTTCAACCCGCGCCTTGTTAGCCCGAAATATTTAAGATATATCTTTGTCTCGTTGTGCTCCGACAACTCCCTCCATCTCAACCTGCGCCTTGCTATTCCGAAATTACAACGCGCGCGAAAACTCCCACCTCCTGTGAAATCCCGACACGCGAAATGCCCGTGGTACCGCTGAACCGAAAGAACCGCCTCAAATCAGTGGGGGTACTTTCGTAACTTACCCCACATTTCAGACAAGTGCGTCTCTAAGCCATGGTTCCCCACTGCCATCCCATCCGCCCACCCATTCGTACACCGAGGCCGCGAAAACCCGCGACGAAACCCCACACCCTGCTCCATCCGCCACCCAGCCGGAGCCTCTTCCCCGACGACTTCATCCACAGCAACACCTCGACGTCCCTCATCCACCGTACCGGATGAGGATTCGTCATTGATCTCATTGTCCCGCCGGTTCAGCCACACCGTCCTCCACCTCCAAGGAGCTGCCCCGACGTTCCCCTCGTCTTTCGCGCCACCTCCATTCCCACACCGCCGTCTTCACCTGCACCACCGGAAGAGCATCATCATCACCGTTTCCTCAGATGAAGCTGCGGCCTAATCGGCGCCACCAAAGAGGTTGTACACTAATCGCCACATTTTCTTCTTGATTCGATCTCACGGTGCTGCCGGCGCTCGGTCCCGAGCCGACACGGCGCGGCTCCATCCACGGCGGCGTCGCCGGCCACTCCTCCACGACGTCACTCCCTCGGCGGCGACGTCCACATCAGTAGGACCTG
Organism: Triticum urartu; assembly: GCF_003073215.2. Classification (NCBI taxonomy): domain Eukaryota; kingdom Viridiplantae; phylum Streptophyta; class Magnoliopsida; order Poales; family Poaceae; genus Triticum; species Triticum urartu. The sequence continues at coordinate 491,730,259 of NC_053028.1, read as the reverse complement.
CTGCTGCTTTAGCTCCCTCTCGCGCTGCTGCTCTGCTCTTGCTCTCGGTCCCCTGCCTGGTCTGCTCTTGCTATTGCTCTTGCTCGCGCTGCTGCTCTCGCTCTTGCTCTTGCTTGCGATGTTGCTCCGATTTAGCTACACTTCACTCCGATGCCGCCAGGGTGAAGGAAGAACCAGCCGCAGCGGGGAGGGGGACTTGCTGGAGAGGTAACCCACTATCTATCTTAGGGTTCAGGATGGGGCCGGTGGTCACTGGCGGTGGCGGGGCGTTGGCGGGGCGGTGGCGTGGGGATCACCAGAGAAAAAGCTCGGCATGGGGGGGCCTAGAGGGATGGCCGGGGCGGCGGCGGGACCGGTGGTGGGGAGTGTTTTTGGGGCGGGCGGGGCGGCGCACCGCCGGCCGCGAGCGGCGGGGGGCTGCTGTTTGGCCGGCTCAGGGGGGTGGAGGTTGAAGATGAACCGCAGGCCCTTGATTTCGTATCCAACGGCTGCAAAATCGACTGACCAGAGATGAAAAAGTCAGTCGACCGACGTGTAGCCTCACCTTGCTAGTGCGTTCAGTTTCGACAGCAAAATTCAGCTTCGACAGCAAAATTCAGTTTCGACAGTTAAGTTCAGTTTCGACAGTTAAGTTCAGTTTCGACAGTTAAATTCAGTTTCGACAGTTAAGTTCAGAGATGAGCGGCTGATGTATTTTACATCTAGCACTTTGTGTTTATGTATTTTACATCATTTATTGGAGATGCTATTAGAATTCCACTCAGGTTAACGTTGTTCGTTGTCTCTCTTGTCCTGCTTCAGCCTCGACGTCGTACAACTCACCGGAGCTGCTCCAACGATGAAACCCTCCATCACAACGGAGCAGTACCTCGGGCTCCATCTCCAAACGCCTAAGATCTTCTTCCCCTCCTCCGACAGCCAAGTCAGCCAGAGCATCCTCACCGGCCAACCCAATCACGCTGAGATCGACATGGCTTCGCCAAAGAGGTTGTACACTTGTTGCATCTCTTTTTTACTCTACATGTTATATATATTATCCACTGAGCACTCATAGTAACGGGAAATATGATTATTCTATCCTACTATATGACAAGCAGTGAGGTACCAGGCAACTTAGCTATCCATGATGGACTCTCTTGAACGCCATCATTATTTATCTCTGCGCGTTTGAGCTGTGCATTTGTCGATGGGCCTGGGAGTTGAGCTAGTATGGCAGTGGCCTAGGTCCAAAGTAATAGAGGTAGCACAAAAACATTTTTTAGTGTAGGATTTTCCTTGCTCAAGCCTGCCTACTAGAATCGCCAGTGCTTGAAAGGAAAAGTGAATGAAAAACATCGGAATTGGAAAGTTTCCTATGGTACTACTTTTCATGAATTTGGTGCAGAGGAATGGAGCAAAGGAAAACTGTAGGATTTGTTCCTTTAGTGTCTCCTTGAAAGAAAAACCGTAGGAATTCTAATTTCCACTTCTCCTCCTTTTCATATTCCTATTCATCAAGCACAAGACTAAGAGATAGTAGCATAATAGCATTATAACCGTACATTTTCTTGTGGTTTGACTTAATCTCACCATGCTTTTTTGCATCCTGTGATCTTCCAATTGTTGTGAATCAAACACCCAGATTGGCAGAAATCCTGTGTTTTTAAATTCTCTGTTTTGCACGTGCATTCCTATCCTATTCCTGTCTATTTCCTATCACTGCATTGTTAGAATCCTCAAATTCAAACAAGCCCTTACTCAATTACTTCTGTTACAGATATGTGTCAAAGAAAACCTTGTGTGGTTTGTCCTGCTCCTGTGGCGCTGTGTTCCACCCCAGCTCAGCTGCTCCAACGACGGAACGGTTCACCACAGCAGGGATCCGCTCTCCCGACTATCTTTCGCCGCCTCAGATCTTCTTCCCCGCTGCCGGCAGCCACGGCAACTGCATTACCATCATCAACTGAGGAGATGACCTTGAGGACTACATGGGTCCGCAAGAGAGGTTGCACTCTTCCGTGTCTGCTTACGTTATGCGTCACGTAATATGATGACATGCTACATTATCGTCGTGTTGACGTATTAGACTCCGAGACAGGTCCAAACTAAGGCTGAAACTTGAGTTTTTAAATGGTTTTGGGGTACATGGGGCAGCAATCAGGACTATCTGTCTACTATCTGGTTAATCTCCGGTGTCTACTATGAATTTCATGTTGGGTGCAAACAAACATCAAAGGAGCCATTATCTATATTTTTTTAACTAAAGCTATTATCTGCCTGCTATCATTGGTTTTGGGTCTATCCACAGTTTGCTACCATCACTCTGGATTTGTGCATGCACTCCTTACATAATCTCACTGTGTTTTATTCCTATGCATGCCAGTTATTGTACACAATGGAGCTGATCATGTAGAGCAAAAGAGACGAGCCTTGCGTGGCAATAAAATTTCATGCAGACGTCGTTCCATGGTGGGCGCAAAGGCAGCCCCCCTCCACCCATTTCGGATCGTAATCAAGAGGAACATAACTGTTATGAGGGGGATTCAGAAGGAGAAGACCACTCCTATTTACCCCATGAGGTCTTCGCTCTAACTTGGCATGCTGATGTTGGTAATATCATGCATATGGTGCCTTGCATTGCTTATTGTATACATTAAAGATGTCATCTGCTTAGTTTAGACATGCTTTGTGTCAATGCCATCTGTTTAGTTTCTTTATCATATATGTGAATCATGCAATGCCATCTTGTCTAGCCAGGCATCATATATGTGAATTTTGCAATGCCACCCTAGTTAGCCAGTCATCTTATATGTGAATTATATCATGCCATCATTTTTTTATTATGTGTTAAATTTTTCAACAATTTTAGTACATTCAATTACTCTTCCTGTGCATCAGCCATTTGGCACGGTCATGGAAAAATCTGGAGTGGAAACAAGGTCTTCAGAGCAGACAATGCTATCTGACGAAGCGCATGTCTTGCTGGTTACCGATAGCTCCTCAGAGGAGGATTCAGAGATAGATGACCAGTCATATCCCCCCCCCCCCCGAGGTGCATGCCCTAACTTGGCAGGGTTATGTTGCTCATATCGTGCGTATGGTATCTTGCATTGCTATGTCATTTTCTTAGTTTAGACATGCTTTGTGTGAATGCCACCTGTTTAGTGTCTAATTACCATATATGTGAATTATGCAATGCCATCTTGTTGCAAGACATTATATATGTGAATTATGCAATGTTATCTTGTTGCAAGGCATTATGTATGTGAATTATGCAATGCCATGCTGTTTTAGGCAAGCGTCATATATGTGAATTATATCATGTCGTCCTTTTTTGTATTTCTCATTGCTTTTGTCGACAATGTTTGTATATTCAACTGCTCTTCCTATGCATCAGCCATTTGAATTGGTGATGGAGAAATTTGGAGTGAAAACAAGGTCTTCAGAGCAGACAATGCTACCTGCTGAAGCAGATATCTTGCTGGTTACAGATAGCTGTTCAGAGGAGGATTCAGAGGCAGATGACCAGTCCTATTATCCCCCTGAGGTGTATGCTCAAACTTGGCAGGGTTATATTACTCATATAATGCATATGTTGTATTGCAATGCTTAGTTGTTACATCATATACACAATATTGAATGCCATCTCCTTAGTTGACACATCATATATGTGATTGCCCTCTGCTCACTTCCTTAGTATATAAATCATATATTTGAATTATGTCATGCCATGATGTTCACATAGACAGCATGTGTCTGAATTATGGCATGCCAACCCATTTTCTAAAGACATAATATAGTTATATCATCTCATCCTGTTTACATAGTCATCATATTTAAATTATGTCATTCTATCCGTGAATTATATCATGCCATCATGTTTCCATCGACGGCATGTTTTGAAGTATGTCATTCTATCATGTTTAGTTAGCCATCATACATGTGAAATTGTGTCATGCTATCCTGTTTAATTAGCCATCATATATGTGAAATTATGTCCTGCTATTCTATTTGCTTAGACAACATAAATGTGAATTATTTCATGCCCTGTTTTCTTCCCTACTATCCATTGCACCTGTCTATCTTACAATGTCTGTACATTCAATTACTTTTCTTGTTTATCAGCCAATTCAATTGGAGGGAGTGATGGCAGTATCTGTGGGAGTAAAAACACGGTCTTCAGAAAAGATCGTGCTACCTGTCGATGCAGATAGAACCACGATTGTACTTGCCCAAGAACCAGCCCCACCACACATAACCCACACTCATGCAGATTGTACCCCTACCCAGTTGGACAGAGAACCAGCTACACCCCTTCTAACCCCAACCCCAGCAGATAGACACCCAGTTCCCGTTGACACAGCACCGTCTCCACCACAAAGCACCCAAACACGAGCAGTTATTAAGGCAACTGCAGTGCCCAAATCACGAGGACCACTACTCCAAACCCAAAGTCAACACTTAAAGCAGAAGAAAAATTGTTCTCAGGTCAGGTTTCGTAGCTATGGTTCATACTACATTGCTCTTGCATCACTGTATTTACTGATACCAACTAATTTCAAATTTGAAGGATGCAATTGAAACTCCAATGGCGCAACAGGTATGTTTTAGACCTGTTTCTTCAACGTGTTTGGCCTTTTGCTGTTGTAACTTGCTCTATGTTGATTTCAGTTTCAATTGAATAAACAGTTATGTTCTCATGCCATGCACATTACAAGTGTTGTTATTGCTGTGTAGTTTCCCACACTTATATTCTTTCTATGTTGATTTGTCTTAAATAGATATGATTCAAACTGTATCTATCTTGATTTGGCAACATAAACTAGAATGATATAGACCATACAATGACCATACTACATAGATATATGTTTGTTTCATGTTGTTATCCTGTCCCCCTTACTACTGAACTGGTTTACCAAAATGAGTTTCATATACTACATTGTAAACCTGAGATGTGTTTGTTTGTTTCTCTTCTAGAACGCGGATAAAATATTGGAGAAGAGTACCCTGTTATGCAATGGTAAAGGGAGTAATGCAGATAAGGTTCAAGATAGTGAGACATCCCTATTGGTCTCCAAAAAGCTGATAAAAACTATATTGAAGACACTGAGACAACCCCAAAGTCCTGTCTTGATGTAGTGTTCGAGTTACTGGCTACCACTGCTGGCACCAGCTCTTCGAACTCATTGTCTGAATCAGTTCGGCTTCTTGAGTCTCAACTTCAAGTTGAAAGACATCGATCAAATGTTATGCGACAGGAAGCCGAAGGACTGAGGAAGTCCCTGCAAAATTCAGATGCATACTTTCTGGTGCAACAGCAAGCGCTGGAGGACTTAAGCGCCAAACAAGAGAAACTTAATAAGCTTGTTAAGCATCTTGCCAGCATTATGGGTACCCAGGATATTGTTTCTTGAGCTCTTCTGAAGTGGTTTCAGTTCTGGACTTGTTTTGCTGTGGCGTTTATATGCTGCTGTGTTCCCTATATTTGCACTAGTGGTGAACTTTGATGCCCAGTGGATGTAATATGTGTAATAGCCATGATAGCCTAGTGTAAGTTGCTTGCTTATTTATTTCCTTGTTGTCTTGTTTATTTGTTTGCTTGTAGTCAGTGCAGTTCTTTTTCTGCGGTTTGCTAGTGGCTGCAATAACCTATTTTTTAAAACTAGGCCACAATAACCGTGGGCTAATATTTACTGTAGTGACACTGGGCCTCCTACGGGTCGTAGAAACAGTGGGCCTTCTACGGGCCGTAGAAATAGTGGGCCTTCTACTGGCCGTAGAAACAGTGGGCCTTCTACGGGCCATATCATCAATGGGCCTTATACGGGTCGTATGATCGATTGGCCAAACATGGGCCAAACAGACCACATTCTGGCCGTAAACGGGCTAGAGTTGGAATCGTCCGTTCATGGGCCGACCATAACGGGCCATCGTTAATAGGCCGTATTTGATGACGCTATGAAAATGGCCCAACGTATTAATGGACCACAAACGGGTCGACTGTAACCACGGGCTGAATTTGGCCCACAAGCAAAAAATGACAGTAACGGGCCGTAAGTAAACGAATGCTGGAAATGAGCCCAAGAATAAATAGGCTCTAGAAGGCCGAAAGATAACATGGGCTAGAGATGGCCAAACGGAATAATGGGCCGTTAATGGGTATAAAGTGATATAGTGTTCATTACGGGCCAGTTTCACCACGGGCCGTTAATGGGTGTAAAGTGATACACTGTTCATTATGGGCCAGTTTCAGCACGGGCCGCTAATGGGCCAAGAGTTACAAAGGGCCTCATATGGTCCGAAAGACGTCATGGGCTATACATGGGCCAAAAGTGAAAATGGGCTGGAATCATATTGGACGGCCCAGATGACGCTACTGGGCCTAATTCGGATAGGGCGTAACAGACCTTGGGTTAGCGGGCTGTAAATGGGCTATATGCGAACATGCTGTTAACAGGTGAGGGAGTCCTGGATTAGGGGGTGTTTGGATAGCCGAACTATACCTTCAGCCGGACTCCTGGACTATGAAGATACAAGATTGAAGACTCCGCCCCGTGTCCGGAAGGGACTTTCCTTGGGGTGGAAGGCAAGCTTGGCGATACGGATGTTCAGATCTCCTACCATTGTAACCGACTTTATGTAACCCTAACCCTCTCCGGTGTCTATATAAACCGGAGGGTTTTAGTCCGTAGGACAACATACACATCAACAATCATACCGTAGGCTAGCTTCTAGGGTTTAGCCTCTCTGATCTCGAGGTAGATCTACACTTGTACTACCCATATCATCAATATTAATCAAGCAGGACGTAGGGTTTTACCTCCATCGAGAGGGCCCGAACCTGGGTAAAACTTCGTGTCCCTTGCCTCCTGTTACCATCCGGCCAAGACACATAGTTCGGGACCCCCTACCCGAGATCCACCGGTTTTGACACCGACATTGGTGCTTTCATTGAGAGTTCCTCTGTGTCGTCGCCGTCGGGCCCGATGGCTCCTACGATCATCAATGGCGATGCGGTCCAGGGTGAGACCTTCCTCCTCGGACAGATCTTCGTCTTTGGCAGCTTCGCACTGTGGGCCAATTCACTTGGCCATCTAGAGCAGATCGAAACCTACGCCCCTGGCCATTAGGTCAGATTCGGAAGTTTAAACTACACGGCTGACATCCGTGGGGACTTGATCTTCGACGGACTCGAACCACTGCCGAGCGCGCCGCACTGTCACGGCGAGCATGATCTAGCTCTACCGCAGAACAGTGCCCTGGAGGCCGCACCCGCATCGGCTCCGACCCTTAGTTCGGAGCCAACCACGCCGATCGAGGATGGGTGGTTGGACGCCACCTCGGGGGTTGTGATCCCAACGGTGGTTGAGCCGAACACCAGCCCCGTACTCTGCAAGACTCGTGACTCCATGGAGCCGGATTCTTCTCTGGACTCCGAACCCTCCGCGCCCCTGCCGATCGAATCCGATTGGGCGCCGATCATGGAGTTCACGGCCGCGGACGTCTTTTAGCACTCGCCTTTCAGCGATATCCTGAAGTCACTAAAGTCTCTCTCTTTATCAGGAGAGCCCTGGCCGGACTACGGTCAGCAAGGTTGGGGTACGGACGGTGAAGAAATTCGAAACCCACCCACCACCCATTTGTAGCCACTGTCGACGACTTAACCGACATGCTCGACTTCGACTCCGAAGACATCGACGGTATGGACACCGATGAAGGAGATGATGAAGAACCAGCGCCTACTAGGCCCTGGAAAGCCACCTTGTCATATGACATATACATGGTGGACACTCCAAAAGAGGGAGATGGCGATGGAACAGCGGAGGATGACCCCTCCAAGAAACAGCAAAAGCGCCAGCGTCAGCGGTGCCGCTCAAAATCCCGCCAACACAAAAACGGTGATTTCAGCACGGGAGATAATAATACTCCGGAGAGTGCCGAAGAAAACCCCCTCCAGCAAGGTTTAGCACAGGAGGATGGAGAAACCAGCCCTCATGAGAGAGCGGCAGATAGAGAGGTCGAGGACGATAATTATATGCCTCCCTCCGAAGACGAGACAAGCCTCAACGGCGACAAATTCGTCGTGCCAGAGGATCCCGTTGAGCAAAAGCATTTCCAACACAGGCTTATGGCCACGGCAAGAAGCCTCAAGAAAAAATAGCAACAACTCAGAGCTGATCAAGATTTGCTGATTGACAGATGGACTGAAGTCCTTGCGGCCGAAGAGCATAAACTCGAACGCCCCTCCAAGAGTTACCCAAAGCGCAGGTTGCTACCCCGATTAGAGGAGGAAGCACTTGATGCGGCCGAACGGCCACCTCATGGCCGCGACAGAGAGGCCTCCCGACCCTCCACTCAAGCCACACCCCGTACCAAGGCACGGGAATATGCGCCGGACTTACGAGACATGTTGGAGGACAAGGCAAGGCAAACACGATCGATCTACGGATCGTGTGGGCACCCCACAGCTCGAGATGGTAACCCTCACGCCGGCCACAAATTCGGCAGGGCCGAACACAATAGACAAAGCTCATTGGAGCTACGTCATGATATCGCCCAGTACAGAGGCGCCGCACACCCACTGTGCTTTACAGACGAAATAATGGACCATCAAATCCCCGAGGGTTTTAAACCCGTAAACATCGAATCATATGATGGCACAACAGACCCTGCGGTATGGATCGAGGATTATCTCCTCCATATCCACATGGCCCGCAGTGACGATTTTCACGCCATCAAATACCTCCCACTCAAGCTTAAAGGACCAGCTCGGCATTGGCTCAACAACTTGCCAACATGATCAATCAGTTGTTGGGAGGACCTGGAAGCCACATTCCTCGACAATTTCTAGGGCACTTATGTGCGACCCCCAGACGCCGATGACCTAAGTCACGTAATTCAGCAGCTAGAGGAATCGGCCAGGCAATTCTGGACACGGTTCCTAACAAAGAAAAATCAAATAGTCGATTGTCCGGATGCTGAGGCCCTAGCAGCCTTCAAGCACAATATCCGTGACGAGTGGCTGGCCCGGCACCTCGGACAGGAAAAGACGAAATCTATGGCAGCACTCACGACACTCATGACCCGCTTTTGCGCGGGAGAAGACAGCTGGCTTGCTCGTAGCAACAATATGACCAAGAAACCTGGTAGTTCAGACACCAAGGACATTAGTGGCAGGTCGCGTCGCAACAAGCAGAAGCGCTGCATTAACGGCGACAATGCTGAGGATACGGCAGTTAATGCCGGATTCATAGGCTCTAAACCCGGTCAGCGGAAAAAGCCATTCAAAAGGAATCCTAGGGGCCCATCCAGCTTGGACCGAATACTCGACCGCTTGTGCCAAATACATGGCACCCCCGAAAAGCCGGCCAATCACACCAACAGGGACTGTTGGGTGTTCAAGCAGGCAGGCAAGTTAAGCACCGACAATGAAGACAAGGGGTTGCATAGCAATGACGACGAGGAGCCCCAGCCGCCGAACAACAATGGACAGAAGGGTTTTCCCCCACAAGTGCGAACGGTGAACATGATATATGCCACCCACGTCCCCAAAAGGGAGAGGAAGCGCGCGTTAAGGGACATATACGCGGTAGACCCAGTCGCCCCAAAGTTCAACCCATGGTCCTCCTGCCCGATCACCTTTGATCGAAGAGACCATCCCACTAGCATCCGTCATGGCGGATTTGCCGCATTGGTTCTAGACCCAATTATTGACGGATTTCATCTCACTAGAGTCCTCATGGACGGTGGCAGCAGCCTGAACCTGCTTTACCAGTATACAGTGCGAAAAATGGGCACGATCCCTCGAGGATTAAGCCCACCAAAACGACCTTTAAAGGCGTAATACCAGGTGTAGAGGCCAACTGTACAGGCTCAGTGACACTTGAAGTGGTCTTCGGATCCTCGGATAATTTCCGAGGCGAGGAATTGATCTTCGACATAGTCCCATTCCGCAGTGGCTATCATGCACTACTCGGCCGAACCGCATTCGCCAAATTCAATGCGGTACCGCACTACGCATACGTTAAGCTCAAGATGCCAGGCCCTCGTGGAGTAACTACGGTCAATGGAAACACCGAACGCTCCCTCCGAACGAAGGAGCACACGACGGCCCTTGCAGCGGAAGTACAAAGCAGCCTCTCCAGACAGTTCTCTAGTCCGGCCATTAAACGTCCGGGCACCGTCAAGCGCGCCCAGAGTAACCTACAACAAGACCGCCTGGCATGTTCTGAGCAGGCGTAGCAATGCGGCCCCAACCCCAACCCTCGCAAAAAGGCGACGCCAGTACTTCGCGTACATAACTACGCTCTAGAAATACCATGGGCATAGGGGGAGGGGCACCATCACGGCACGCCCAAAAACGGCTTAAACCGCACTAGGGGCTGCCGATTTTTTACTTTTCTCTTACTTCCAGGACTCTACACTTCAGAAGGCCTGTTTGGCAGTTCAATTGCCGCACAAACGCTGCAAGAACCAGGGAAGCAGACAAGCCATGCCGCATTACGGAAATCCCAGGTGGTCTCTATCACGAGCAGTATACCTGTTTCACATACTATTCCGCAGCTTGCCCCTGGAGCAGACATGTTAAATAGTCCAACTTTTTGTTTATCGCATTACTTGTATCGTTCTGCTTTGATCGCCGCTATTTTTAATAAACAATGCATAGCTTTTGTCTATTTTTGCATTATCTTTTTATAAATAAATGTTCCTTAACGACATTTTGCACCCGTACAACTTGGTACGGCCAAAATACACCAGGGGCTTTTAACACCCCTCAATATGGTGTGAGAAGTTCAAACACTTTCACAAGTGTGGCACCCCGAACTTATAGCATTATATGCATCGGCTCCGAATCATGTCTTGGGTCAATAGTTGGGTTTGCCCGGCTCCTATGTTTTGGTGCCTTACGTTCCGCTATATCGGCTAAGGTAGCACTAGGAGCACCACTGCGATTGTGCCCTAGTTGAGCTGGGCCGAGCACCTCAGTGGAGAAAGCTAAAACTGACTGTCATGATGAACCGAGAGCCGGTCGCTGTTCGAGAGGTTTTTTCAAGTCCCTAAAGAATTATGCCGCTTAGGGCGAGGAGTCGGCTCTGTCCGGCCAAGGCGTGGATAGCGCCCCGAACTCGGTCTTCTGAATACTAGGGGCTTCGCCGAAATTTAAAATTATAGAATTCTATGGCTAAGTGAGAGTCTTCACGCATTATAGTCCGATTGCCTCGTTCGTTGGGCTGAGCGCCTCCCTCGAAGGACCCAAATATGGGAAAAAGAGCGCCCAGGTTTATCCCCGAACACCCCAGCACTAGCGGCAAGGGGGTAGAAGCCGACGACTTGCCATCTCTCAGTATTGATAAACAGCCGCACAGAAGGTAATATTTTAAATTCAAGCAGCATTGCTCAGCGCATATGAACAAGTTTTCAGCGCACATGACAAAAACGAGCGAGTTTTACTCAAAAATTACATCCCTAGTACATTCATCCGCCACAAGGCGGGCACCCTTCAGAACATCCTTATAGTAATTTTCAGGCTTGCGATGCTCTTTCCCCGCTGGTGGCCCGTCCTTCACAAGCTTCTCCGCATCCAGCCTGCCCCAGTGCACCTTAGCACGGGCAAAGGCCCTACGGGCACCTTCAATACAGACGGAGCGCTTGATGACTTCGAGCCTTGGACAGGCCTCCACCAGCCGCCGCACCAGCCCGAAATAGCTCCTAGGCAGAGCCTCTCCAGGCCACAGCCGAACTAGGAGGCCCTTCATGGCCTGTTCGGCCGCCTTGTGGAGCTCGACCAGTTGCTTCAGCTGGTCGCTCAGGGGCACGGGGTGTCCGGCCTCAGCATACTGAGACAAGAACACCTTCTCCGTCGAGCTGCCCTCCTCGGCTCGATAGAATGCGGCGGCATCGGATACACTCTGGGGAAGATCTACAAATGCCCCTGGAGAGCTCTGCATTCGGGTAAGTATCAAGTAACTCACGTTTATGTGATTACTTTGCATAAAGAATGCCTTACCCGCCGCTATTTTCTTCACCTCATCCAACTCCTGGAGGGTCTTCTGGGATTCGGCCTTGGCAGACTTGGCATTTTCAATAGCCGCCGCGAGCTCGGACGCTCGCGTCTTCGAGTCAAGCTCCAAACTCTCATGTTTCTTCATGAGAACCTGGAGCTCTTGCCGCACCTTGCCAACCTCGGCCTCATACCTCTCCCGCTCGGTGCACTCCGCGGCCGCACTCTTCTCGGCCTCGAGCAGCGCTTGCTTAAGGGTTGCCACCTCAGATGTGGCCCCTACAATAGCCATGTTAATCTTGTCATTTCTTGCAATTGCGCCTTTTTTATATACATATTCAACCAAGGTATTTCTTACCTTCCTTCTCCTCGAGCTACTTCTTGGCACGCCCGAGCTCTTGCTCGGACTTCTCGAGGCTCTGCTTCAGCGTGTCCACTTCCGCAGTGAGTACGGCGGACGCCAGCAGAGAAGCCTGCACACGCATATTGACTCCTTTTGTTAGACTGTTGCGAATTTTTTGATCCTCTATTTGGATTTTCTTCCCGAACGCCCATCAGAGCATCAGGGCTACTGTCTATGCGGTAATATTATTTACACATTATTTACTTACCTCAAAGCCTGTCAAAAGGCTAGTACAAGCTTCAGTTAGCCCGCTCTTAGCGGACCGAACCTTCTGGACCACCCGCGCTCATAATAGCGTGGTGCTCCTCGTCGATGGAGGCGCCTTGGAGCGCCTCCAACATATTGTCCGGCGCCTCCGGTTGGACGGGGGCCGCCGGCACGGTGGACTTTCTCCTCTTGGAAGGAGGTCCCCTACCGGACTCCGGAACCTTTGAAGGTTCCGGAGCGGTGTCTGGCCTAGAGCCGGACTTGGAGCCCTGGGGGGTTTCATCCCCTTTACTCCTGGAGTCCGGGAGGTCGCCTTGCGGCGCCTCCGGGACCACCTCCTCCCTGCTTGGAACCTGTTGGGACAACACCTCGGTGTCGTCCGTAGGGCAGGGGGAGGAAGCCGTCGAAAGTGAGTTCACATCCGACGAGTCCAGTGAGCCGCTCGACGACGCGTCGAGCCGGTCTTTGGGTGGGCTGCATAAGCATATTCGACATAAGGGAAAGCTATGCAATAAACAAGTACTATGAATTACTCCGGTATCCGGATACTTACGATTTTGCCAGTGGCTTGGCCCTGGGCTGCTACTCCTCTCCGCCGTCATTCAGCGTCGGCAGAGTAGTCCGGAGGAAGGGTTTTCCCTTTCTTGGCCCTCCGGCCTCCTCAGTGAGGGCGGCCTTCCTTTTCTTCTCTCCTCCCGCTGGAGGGGGAGAGGTTTCTTCTTCTTCCTCCTCGTCTTCACGAGAGGAAGGCGCTTCGGGACCGTCGGATGATGAATCCAACACCTCCTAGCGTCGGGCACTCTTTTGAGTCCCCGTGTCCCTTTTCGTGGCCTTCTTCTCCGGCACCACATAGGGCGCCGGAACCAGCAGCTTCGCCAAGCGAGCGTCCGCTAGGCCTTCGGGCAAAGGAGCCGAACAGTTGATCTGTCCGGACGTCACCTCCCAATCCTGTCAAAGATAAGGGAGCTTAGATCCCGCATAGAGTCAAACTATGAAAAACTGATACCCTGTAAAGGGACAAAAACAGCTTACTGCATGAGCGTGATGCTGAGTACTGAATCCGCGATCCTCGGCAGCGGATGCGGGAGCCTCGGTGCCCTTGAGAAGCATCCTCCAGGCATCTTCGTACATCGTGTCGAAGAGCCTGTTTAGAGTTTGATGTTGCGCCGGGTCGAACTCCCACAGGTTGAAGGCCCGTCATTGACACGGGAGGATAAGGCGGATGAGCATAACCTGGACTACGTTGACAAGCTTGAGCTTCTTGTCCACCAGGGTTTGGATGCATGTTTGGAGTCCGGTCAGCTCTCCTTTTTTACCCCAAGACAGGCCTGTCTCCTTCCAGGAGGTGAGCCGCGTAGGGGGGCCGGATCGAAACTTAGGGGGTGCGACCCATTCGGCGTCGCGCGGCTCGGTGACGTAAAACCGCCATGATTGCCACCCCTTCAGGGTCTCCACAAAGGAGCCCTCGAGCCACAGGACGTTGGCCATCTTGCCAACCATGGCACCGCCGCACTCCGCCTGGCTGCCGCGCACCACCTTCGGCTTGACGTTGGAAGTCTTAAGCCATAGGCCGAAATGGGGGCGGATGCGGAGGAAAGCCTCGCACACGACAATAAACGCCGAGATGTTGAGGACGAAGTTCGGGGCCAGATCGTGGAAATCCAGGCCGTAGTAGAACATGAGCCCCCGGACAAATGGATGTAGAGGGAAGCCCAGTCCGCGGAGGAAATGGGGGAGGAATACCACCCTCTCATGGGGCCTAGGAGTGGGGATGAGCTGCCCATTTTCGAGAAGCTGGTGCGCGATGTCGCTAGCCAGATATCCGGCCTTCCTTAGCTTTTTGATGTGTCCCTCCGTGACGGAGGAGACCATCCACTTGCCTCCCGCTCTGGACATGACTGGAGAAGGTTGAGGTGGTAGTGCGGACGTGGGCGCTGGAGCTCGAGTGCGCAAGAATGGATAGGCAAAGGAGGAAGAAGGCGTGGGTGAAAAGGTGGATCCTTATCCCCTTATATGGGTGGACGCGACTATATGTCCCCACCAGCCTGATAAAACTTGCTTATCTCCAAGCGTCGTAATCAAAGGTGCGGTTGGGTTACCCATGCCCGTATTGATGAGAATCGCGGAATAAGGGGGCACGATCTCTGCTTTTTACAAGACGTGCCAAGGAAACCGCCTCGCATGACGCGCTGAGGTGGGATAATTAAACAACTCGGATAAAGGCTTGGTCGTGGTGTATCGCACCACGGAATACGTCAGCAGATTAGATTTGTGTAAATATTATTCTCTCTATGGCAATATGTGGAAAACTTATTTTGCAGAGCCAGACACTATCTTTGTGTTTAAAATCTTCTATGAAGTACTTGGAGAGGAACCCGCCTTGCAATGCCGAAGACAATTTGCGCGCCGGACTCTTCGTCATTGAAGCCTGGTTCAGGGGCTATTGAGGGAGTCCTGGATTAGGGGGTGTTCGGATAGCCGAACTATACCTTCAGCCAGACTCCTGGACTATGAAGATACAAGATTGAAGACTCTGTCCCGTGTTCGGAAGGGACTTTCCTTGGCGTGGAAGGCAAGCTTGGTGATACGGATGTTCAGATCTCCTACCATTGTAACCGACTTTATGTAACCCTAACCCTCTCCGGTGTCTATATAAACCGGAGGGTTTTAGTCTGTAGGACAACATACACATCAACAATCATACCGTAGGCTAGCTTCTAGGGTTTAGCCTCTCTGATCTCGAGGTAGATCTACTCTTGTACTACCCATATCATCAATATTAATCAAGCAGGACGTAGGGTTTTACCTCCATCGAGAGGGCCCGAACCTGGGTAAAACTTCGTGTCCCTTGCCTCCTGTTACCATCCGGCCTAGACGCACAGTTCGGGACCCCCTACCCGAGATCCGCCGGTTTTGACACCGACAACAGGCTTTCCATGGGCCGGCCCGCTAGCTTTTGACCAAGTCAAATGGGCCGGCCTTTTCACAGGAATGGGCCACTATTGGGCCATGCCACGTGTCAACGTATCATAGGCGCCTTCTGTCCAGTGAGTGGATGACATCTGTCCCAACGATGAGCCGACACGTGTTTCCTCTAGCCAATGATGATTTTACATGTGGAAAATCCCCATTGGTCGGGGCTGTTAACGGGTTATCGGATCCAAAACCCGACCCGATAGCTTAACGGCGTTCTGTTACGGTGGATGCCACGTGTCGGTTACCCTTGACGAAAGCACTTCTGTGACGCGCGATTTATTGTCATGGAAGTGGACACTTCCATGATGATAATTTTGGTAATGTCATGGAACACTTCTACGACAGCACAGGTATGACTATCTTGATTCTGTCATAAATTTGTCATGGATGTACATGCATGACAAAAAAAGCGACCTACTATGACAAACACGTATCATCATGGAAGTGTATTTTTTTGTAGTGATCATACAGATGTACTAATGCAAAATAAATAAATTATAACTTACATTCATGACTAGATAAAATAGCTAGTGAGCTGTATCTATTTAGGGTTAGTATTTTGTGTGCTTATGATGATGGATATTGAAAGACCCCATGTTATTGTCGTGGAAGTTTCCCCTGTTGATCGATATCCCACCCATCAATGTTCCTGAACCATTCAACGTTCTAGCTAAAGTAGTTATTATTAATTCTGGCAATAAGTGATCCCAAATGTTGTACTTACAAAAAAGGGATTTTATCATTTATGCCACCAGTTGTGTCCCACAACTCAGTATCGCCACTAGGAATTTCTACTGTTAAAAAATGCCATCGCTTCGTTAGACACATGCTAAAAATGCCACTGCACATCATTATTGTGATCTCAAATCTCTTTTGACATGTTATAATGGCATCAATCAATACATATGGACCAACATGCCAGCTCTCCCTCTATCTCACTACAATAAAGTGTGGGCCCACTTGATCCCAACAGCGTTCTTATTTTCATGTAAAATTATTCGCTTACTTACTCCTCACTAGTGGGGCCACATTTATCATTGTGAGATAGAGAGAACTGAAATGTGGAACTAGGCTTTTTTGTCATATTAGATGGTCAACAAGTTTTACATCAAAATAACAATGTGTAATGGCATTATTGAGCAAACATCTAATGAAACGATGGCATTTTTGATACATCTAATGGCATTTTTGAGTAAGCATCTCACGAATCGATGTCATTTTTGAGCGGTTGTAACTTCTAATGGAAAAACTGAGTAGTGGGATACAACTGGTGGCATACATGATAAAAACCCTACAAAAGAACTAATTAAAACAAGTCAAGTAAAACATTGATGATATCCAATTTCTTTCTAAGATAGCCATTGCTTAGAGATAATCAATGTTTAAAATCATTGCCGCAGCCACTTATGGAACATTTAAACCAAAGATTGATCAAGTGCAACCAAACATGTACTCAACATTTTAGTACCTTATTTTCCTTGTACTGACCAAAGAAAACCTAGGATATTACAAAATAAATAAATATAAATAAAGGGGATACATGACTAACCTCTTCTTCGTTCTCGTCGGCGACGACCACAGGTGGGGGCAGAGGAGGCAACACCCGCGGCAGACGAACACCCGGCTGAGGATGAGGAGCCACCACCTACTCCGGTAGAGAAGCCAGAGGAGCTACCTGTTCCGGATTATTAGCAGAATAATTTATATAGGTCAAAAACTGACATATACATGCCTCAAAAAATATAATCTAGCTACACAGCTGCGGATCCAGGATTTCATACTTGGGTGTTAAAAAAATTATATTGCAAACTAAAACCACAACAATATTTTTTAAATGGAGGGAGTAATCTCTAAAATTTTCATGTGAAAAGATTCTTTGTCCATCATAATGACAGTACTGACATGAATGATAGAAAATGAAGATTATTTACTTCATGACCATACAATATGACATTTTCACAAACAAGGCATGGTGTTGTTATCCTTAAGTTGGATAAAATATTTTCACAATCACGTACATTGGCAATTCAATTCCAAGGTCCAGCTACGTATTTGTATTAGTAGAGTCACCAAACCTAGGTGGATTTACTAGTAGAATAATTTGTCTAGATCAAAATATGTTATAATGGCATGTGATAATGAACCAACATGTTAGTGTGATCTCAAATCTCTTTTGACATGTTATAATGGCATCAATCAATACATATGGACCAACATGCCAGCTCTCCCTCTATCTCACTACAATAAAGTGTGGGCCCACTTGATCCCAACAGCGTTCTTATTTTCTTGTAAAATTATCCGCTTACTTACTCCTCACTAGTGGGGCACACTTATCATTTTGAGATAGAGAGAACTGAAATGTGGTTCTAGGCTTTTTTGTGTCATATTGGATGGTCAACAAGTTTTACATGAAAATAACAATGTGTAATGGCATTATTGAGCAAACATCTAACAGAACGATGGCATTTTTTATACATCTAATGGCATTTTTGAGTAAGCATCTCATGAATCGATGTCATTTTTGAGCGGCTGTAACTTCTAATGGAAAAACTGAGTAGTGGGATACAACTAGTGGCATAAATGATAAAACCCTACAAAAGAATGAATTAAAACAACTCGAGTAAAACATTAATGATATCCAATTTGTTTCTAAAATAGCCATTGCTTAGAGATAATCAATGTTTAAAATCATTGGTGCAGCCACTTATGGAACATTTAAACCAAAGATAGATCAATGTTGAAATTTATATTGCGAACTAAACCAAAACAATATTTTTCAAATGGAGGGAGTAATATGTAAAATTTTCATATGAAAAGATTATTTGTCCATCGTAATGACAGTACTGACATGAATGACAAAAAATGAAGATTATTTACTTCATGACCATACAATATGACATTTTCATAAACAAGGCATGGTGTTGTTGTCGTTAAGTTGCAGAAAATATTTTCACAATCACCTACGTAGGCAATTCAATTTCAAGGTCCAGCTATGTATTTGTATTAGCACAGTCACCAAACCTAGGTGGATTTATCAGCAGAATAATTTATCTAGATCCAAATATTGCCTATACAGGGCTCAACACATGTAACCTAGCTAGTTAGCTAACATATCTACAGAATATTGATATGGATTCCATCGATCAAAGATAAAAAGAAACCCTGGCCTTCCCCAAAGATAGAGAAAAGGACTGACCAGAGCACACCTAGGATTTTACAAAAATTAAAGGAGATAGATGATAAACGTCGTCTTTGTTGACGTCGCCGACGACCTCAGGCTCGGGCACAGGAGGCGTCATCCGTGGCAGAGGAGATACCTGCTCCATCAGAGGAGCCAGGGCAGCTACCGGGGCCCACATAAATGGTTGTCCAAGGACAGTTTCATGCCGGTCAAGTACCATATATAAGAAATTTCGGCCAAAGAAAATTCGGGTGCACTATTGTACGTCTGTACCGGTGCTGCTGCTATCAAAATTTGGCATCAACACATTTTGGATGCACGAGAGCCATGAGATCGGAGTGGTTGGTAGATCTTAAATAAAGATAACCTATACAATGAGGAGCCGACCCCCACACCCATGCACCCATGTGGATCCGCCCTGAAACCTAATGGATCTAACGAATCTAGGTACGGATTTCATAGATGGAAGAAAATCAAAAACCCTAGCCATGCCCATAAATAGATAAAGGAATGTACAAGGAAACGTAGGATATTTCCAAAAATAGGGGTTAGATGACTGACCTATTCTCCTTCGTCGTCGCTGTCGACATTGACGACGGGCTGCGGCAGAGGAGGCAGATGGCGTGGCAGAGGAGTCACCTGCTCCGTAGGAGGAGCCACCTGCTCGAGCGTAGGTGCCAACTACATCGGATGAAGAGCTTGGATGTGGTCGACGACGTCAAGGCCACCCTGCTGCCAGCTGGACCCTTCGCCAGCGGGGACGGGTTTCTCCTTGTGCAGCTTCGCACGGGGCTTGGCTGGTTTGTGCACCATGGTGTCGGCCCCGGCGTCGGCCCTCCCTCCCAAGGTGCGCTTGGGCATCTCGACGTCGAAGGTGCAGCAGCGGGAAGGGAGCGGCGACGGGAAGTGCACGGCGAGTGGTGAGGCGTGGGAGGAGAAAACCCTCGATTGTGGCTATTTGTGGATTTGTGGATGGAGAAGATTACATGAAGAGGGGGTGGTGATGAGATTAATGCTATGGGGAAGGAGAGCGGCCGATTTAGTCCTTGGCTAGTCAACCGCATTTATTGCCACGTTCACACCTCCCCGTGCATTGTTCACACCACCACTTCTGCCACGTCAAAACGCAAATTCTCACTAAAATGAATAGCCCGATCATGCACAACCATGATTTAGGAGTAATGCAACTTCACTTCAAAAAATTGTGTAATGCAACCACTATTGAATGCAATTGCTCCCTCATTACACAAAACAAAGTCATATAGTGGGACAATTGCATTTGTATGCTTGTTTCATCTGCACGTGTCATGTTTTATATTTGTACTAAAATATGTTGTAAAACTTTACAAACAATCGAATGGCAAATGGATGTGACAAAACTTCGACAGCAGCCGCGCGGATTCGTCTGCCATATATCTGATGTCCGGTACTGAGGAGGGGAATGTTGATCCACGCGATGCCATGCGTTTCATCTGGACCCATATCATGCACCCCTAGCCAACCGGGCCAAAACATGTGTCGCTAGCCTTCTTGATCCAAACAATGAGCTAGTGTACACCATGCGCAGAGATGCTCATGTGGATAGGTTTGCTAGCACTAGTGAATGACGTTGGATCTCGGTGTGCAATATGTATAGCCACGTGTCTCTTTGGCATGCATGGCATACCGACGGGAGGGACTCGTCGAAGGTCCAACGAACCGCGGTGGGGTCAATGGTGGATGTATGGTGTGGGTCAACCTGGCTAACGGTGCATGGTTTGAGTGTAGGTGGCTGGGAGGCTAGATGGTAATGAGTGCGCATGCGTCATCGATACATTGTCAAGGTTGAACGGTGGTTGTCTACGTAGCCATGCATGCATGCATGGTGTGGGTCCAGTTGGCGTGCAGAGCACGGGACGTTCCTTCGTGGCTACGGCGCACAACTTGCGGCACAGAGTTCTAAAGCAGATGAAGGTGCGGGCCCCGGTCTCCATCCACAAGCAGGACTTGTTCCCTCTTGATGGCTAGCACCCAGATGCATTTTGGTCTCGTTTACATACAAACTACGTGAAGGCTTATGCGTGTCGCTCTCGATGTTCGATCACACCCACACTGTGAAAGGTCCCAAGAAATTCCGATCCTTTGTGAATTTGCATGGATTATAGCGGCGGTAGACGACACCCAGCATTTTTGCCCTTAACAGCAGCTCTGAGGTGGCCCTTCCCATTGGTCGCACATGGCCCATATATGGACCAGAGCTTAGCATTTAACTTTCACCCCCGTTCCCTGCTGTGATTTCATGTGGCCGCGGTATAGATCCTGAATTTTCGAGGATACTACCCTAGAAATGCGGCAAATGTCCCGAATATGGCACGTGCGGGCTCCGAGAAAGGCCGGGAACTTGCATGCGCTTTTGGACTGTTCTCTATCGACCCGAGAGAAAGCATCGACGAAAATGGAGGAACGGTCCCGCATTCACTGCGCAAACCGGACGCATTACCTCAAGGTAGCTAGATCCAAACCATGCACCCCCGCCGTCTAGACCCACGTGGCGCACCACTTAGGCACTAGACCCACACCACTTACGCTAGCCCCCAAGCCAACCATTCCCGGTGTAGACTCATATGCTGCACCCCGCAAAATAGCTTAGCACAAGACTTTCACCCCGATTTCCACAACATGCACCACTACACGTAAGTGTCCAAAAAATGGACTATCGCATTATCAACATTTTTTGCCAAAACAAGTAAGTTGTTTTTAAATTGCTTGAAACTAACAAGGTTTTTGTTAAATTATAATTTCATTAATTACACATTATAAGGTGCATTTTTTGTCCCTCAAAAAGGGTGCATTCCTTTTTGTAAACCCACAAAATTTCTTCCTTTCCCTCGAAAAGGGTGAGGATCGAGAAGCCTAGCACCACATGTTGTCGGCCTGATTGGCTAGGGGTGCATGGCATGGGTCCAGGTGAAACGCATGGCATCGCTTGGATCCACATCGCTTGGATCCAAGCGATGAAACGCATGACCGGCCGTGTTACCCCAAGGTAGCTAGATCCAAACCATGCACCCACGCCGTCTAGACTCACGTGGTGCACCACTTACACACTAGACCCACACCACTTACGCCGGCCCCCAAGCCAAGCATTCCCCCGGGTAGACTCGTACTCCCTTCGTCCGGAAATACGTGTCATCAAAATGGATAAAAGAGGATGTATGTAGACGTATTTTAGTTATAGATACATCTCTTTTTATCCATTTTGATGACAAGTATTTTCGGACGGAGGGAGTATTCGCACACCACAAAATAGAATTAGCACAAGACTTTCACCCCCATTCACGAGGTTACTACCTTGTGCACCCCTAGCCAGCATGAGACACTGCATGAACCTAGAGCTACCTGGGCCCACAACATGCACCACTACACGTACGTGTCCACAAAACGAACTAACCCATAATCAACTTTTTTCCCAAAACAATTTAGTTATTTTTATAATGTCTTGAAAATAGCAAGGTTTCTGTTAAATAATAATTTCCTTAATTACAATAAGGTCCATTTTTGTCCCTCTCAAAGGGGTGCATTCCATTTTGTAACCACACAAAATTCCTACCTTCCCTTGAAAAAAAGAATTCTTCTCTCACGATCACGATGGCCTCACCCTATAATCTAGGAGTTGATCCAATCTCCCCACGGGGGCCAAGTTGCACATAGTAGATATTTTTGGTTGGTTGCAAATTTCTCTCCAAAACGGTTTATTATGAGAAAATCACCTTATATTTTTTTAACTTCCAAAGACATGTGGCGACAAAAGCATGGAACAAAATCATAGGAGGCATGGTTGGATATGTGCACATGCTGTCTTTTTCTACTACAACTGGACTTGTTGGCAAATTGCATGTGCACGTGTCATGTTTCAACTTATCTTGAAAATTATGTTGTACACATTTACATAGGCAATTGAATTATTGTTTTCATATCTTAATAATCCCTAAAATTTGACCACGTGACACATGTGGTAAGCAATCCAAACAATTCAAAAAAATCCCTAAATATTGAATTTAAGCATGCACCTAGAAATTATCAGTCATAGAACCAACATCTCTTTCATACAGATTAAGGTACTTCCACATTAAACCTAATACTAAAAATTCAAAGGATCAACTTAATACATTAACAACACATAGGGCTGTAGCCCAGGAATCCAACGAGTAGAGAGAAAAGGAGGAACAAAAGTTGGAAGAAGAAGGATCAGCCAGCAGCAGCGCCATCAGCCTCCTAGCCTCACAACTCCAGGTCTCCAGCCTTGTGAACTCCAGTTTTCCTGCGAAACACGGATGGCAAAGTTGTTGTTACAGATTAGGACTTAGTAAAAATTATAGTTATGCTGAAACAGTTATAATGACTAGCAATGTTGACATGATGGTTACAACAAGCAAACAAAACCAAGCTCACAAGTTGCAACTTACTTTTAACATCAAACAATTATATTAACATGACTACTTTAGAGCAAGATTTTACCATGCAACATAAACTTTTCATAGCAAGAAAAGGCATGGCATGAAAGTATTGACAACATAATGCAAATAATTTTTAGGAAGCATGGCCATAGGAGTTATATTTTTAGTGGCAACCTTCAAGCAAAGTTGCATAGTTTTATAACAGAAAGGGCTGTTGTTATTGGTAGAGGCACACTGAGGTTGGCTAGCCATCGAGGATGACCAGGTGGGCCAGGGGCCACATGGCTGGGAGCGTTTGTGTGTGTGACTGCCGTGCGACCCGGATGTCAGTGGCTTACTCTGAAAACAAAAGGGGGTTTATAGTTTAGTGGGAACCATCAAGAAAATTCACAAAGTTTTATAGCTGACAGATTTATACTTGCTGAGATGCATAGATTAAAATGATGGCATGTTGGAGGCAATAAATAAATACGCTACATGGCTTGTCATGGCATCTAATTGCACATAATGCTAGTACAAATCACGGAGAACAAGACATCCAACATGAGCATCTCCATAAGAGCTGGTAGCTCTACCAAAAAGCAATCAACAACTCAAAAAAGGTTCAAATGTAGTATCAAGCACTTAATAATAGAAAGACACATAACAAATTTTTGGAGTAGAAGTGCAGGTGAACATCAAATTCTACCACTACAACAGTACAAATTTAGCCTAGGGTTCATATACATCATAATCACTACCACCACAACTGTAAGCACGAGCAGTAGGAAGATTAGGAGTGGGGAAGCTTACTCTAAAAAATGGTGCCGCCGCCGTTCAGACAAGGGGAGCGGTGAGGGAAGCGTGGAGAACGGTGGGGAAGCGAGGTTGCCTCCACTGTCCTCCTCCTCTTGCGCTTCGAAGTCTCCGGTGACTCCGTTGAAGGCTGCACAATCTGCAACGGCACCTCGTGCACGGTGGCTTCCTAATCCAGTGGATGCTCTACCCTAGATGTGAACGCCCACCACCTCCACCTGACCCACGGGTTGGACGAATCGGCCTGCTCCATCACCCAGAGGAGGATGTCGATCTTGTTGATCAGTTGTGAGGACGGGGGGTAAAGCTTCTTATTTTCTCTCTTCGACATTTCCTTCATGGTGGCCATCGCCGTCTAGCACATTTGTCGTGTGTTGTCAAACCAAGAAAGGATCTCGATCAACCTAGCCATCTTGCGCTGGTCGCCGCCGGCGATCTGCTCAATCTCCTGCTCCATTGAGAGGGGGTGGGGGTGGATGTGGATGTGGAAGAGGATACGAGCAAAGTTGCGGCGGCGAGGAGGAGATGGTTGCCGTGGATTTGGAATGCAGGAGAGGGACGAGATGCCTGCGGTTGTGTAATGGTGCTCGAAGAGGAGAGGACCCTGGCGGCGGCGGTTCTGCATTGGATGAGAGGGGTTGCGCGTGATTGTTTTTTCCTATGACTTTTGTTTTGAGACAATTTTTTCCTATGACTAAAATGCCATAGATTAGAACGGTTCCAAAAAAGCCCAACCACTGTAAAACTTTGTATAATAAATATAGATAATTCGGGCCAACCAAAGCCCACAACATGACATATATAGTACGCTTACAACTTAAATAACACCAAAACCAATATAGATAGATATTTGTTAGCTAAAAACGATAGATAGATAGATAGATAGATAGATAGATGGCCGCCGCTTCTCCACCAGGCTCCTCCTTGCTCCTCCTCTGGGCGCCCTTCACTGCTCCTCCGCGGTGTTGTTGATGGGGTACGGCAGAGTGTGCATGAGCTCCTCGGTGGGGAAGACGTTGTCGTAGTCCGTGAAGATGTTATCGGTGGTGAAAGATATGAAATCGTAGCCACACCAGAACATGCGGCCGAGGAGGTAGAACGCGTCGAAGGGGTTGGTGAAGTGGGCAAGGATAGCAACCACAACCCCGTTGTGGATGACCTCCTCGACTCGGTACATCCTTGGAGATCCCCGGGGGAGGTGCCCGTAGCTGGCCCCAAGGAAGAAGTCAGTGAACCCCCTTGAGCCCCTCCACCTTGACATCGCCCACACACGAAGGATGCTCTCGACGTACACCCCGGTGGGGTAGAGCATCTCCGGCATGGTGGGGGGAAATGGTTGGTTGGCCCGGTGTACTGCATGGTTGCGGCGGGCTGGTTCTTGGGGCTGTTTGTGGTGAAGAAGAAGAAGAAGGGCAGATGCAAAATGCAGGTGGGAGAGTATGGGAGATGGATGAAGGGTGTGATAAGAAGAGGAACATGATAGGTGGCTTAAATAGCCACCGTGGGAGTAAGGGGGTCAAATGTGAACAAGTTTTCCACCCACCGCGGCATCAGGAGTCTACACGCGTGGGAAACTGTAGTGTGAATCTAAATGCGAAGTTTAAGTGCTACCCTATGTGCCGTCGATCGGGTCAAGCGGGCACGGCTCTACGGCGCGTGCTCCTTCGCATATGTGCATGCGTGCAACATAGGCTGAAGCGGGCGCATGCATGCAACCGCATGCAACGGCGGCGAACATCACTCGGTCCAACGGGTGGGCTTCTTTACACAGCCCAACGACGCGCATGCATGGCAGCCCACCCTCAAGCGCAGGAAAATAAACAGGCGCGGGGAAAGACAATGTAAGTATTATATGATTTATCAACGCCAAAGCCCTAGAAAATCCTTACAACGTCAAAAAGCTACGAAACTTCGCAAGGATGCTAGTCATGTGTTGGTACACGGTTGTTGGTCCACTTCAAGGATGTCGACAAAAACATGCTTCGAGACTGACCCTTCCCATCCTACCCGAAAGTGTAAGTGCATCTAGTGCCCCTTAGTGATTTTGGTGTATTGAAGACTTATAGGTTAAGGGACTAATGCGTTTGTGAGTGTACACAGGTCTATAAGTCTATGAGGAGTTTGATATTTACAAAGAAAGTCGGCCCCTAAAAATGAAGTTCTTCGACTGAAGACTTTGGTTTTCTGAAGACTTTCTGAAGACTTTGAAATTGAAGAAATTGGTGTGACCTTGAAGACTTGGTATTCATTCGAGGAACATGAAGCATGAAGACTTTTGTTTTCGTAGTTTCATTTTCTCTTTCTTGAGTCATAGGAAACACCGTACTGTTAAAGGGGGTCGAGGAAATACTAAGGAAAAATTTCCATGTGATGCTCAACTCAAAATCCTACACCTACCAATCCCTTCGAGTGAAGCCATTGGAAATCTCATATAGTCCAGTCATATTCTTCAGCGACAGAGACGAAGTTCTTCTGGTCTCTGAGGAATTTGTTCTGACTGAGGAGTTAGGAATTCGCCAGTGCGGATTTCCTACACAGTGAGTAACATCATAACCCTAAGGATTTTGCTACTCAAAATTCCAACCGTTGATGTGCTATGCGCCAGCTGTCCCAAAATATCTATCCATCTAACGGTCATATCATTGAAGGGCATTTATGTCTTATCATGTCGGGCTGCTCCCTAGGCTATAAATAGCCGCCCCCTACAACCACTAGTTGGTTGGCTGCTCCGAGAGAAACTGACACTTGTCATTTGAGAGCAACCCATCCTTTAAGGACTTTGAGCGAAAATCATCAAGTGAGGAAAAACCCAAAACCCAAACACCTACAAACCCTAAGTGATTGAGCATCACTGAAGAGATTGATCCTGCGTGGATCCGACGCTTGTTACCTTTGAAGACTGTGCTTCTTCCAGACGGTTAGGCGTCATGTTCTAGAGCATCCAAGAGGAATTGTGGATCGCCGAGTGACCAAGTTTGTGAAGGTTCGGTAGTCACCTAAAGACTTACCACGAGTGATTGGACGAGGTCTGTGTGACCTTAGTTCAAGGAGAATACGGTGAGGACTGGGTGTCCTGAGCTACGTGTTCAGGACTGGGTGTCCGGGACTGTGTGTCCTCGAGTTTAAATACTCAGTCGCTCCAACCAGACGTACAACTGAGACAGCAGTTGGAACTGGTCTACCAAATCACTATCTTTGCCAAGCTTACTAGTTCTATTTCCTCAACTCTTTCATTTCCTCATAACTGTGATGTGTGCTTGTTCATATCTGTGTTTGAAGACTTTGACTGAAGACTTTCTAAATTTCCTCAGTTCAATTTCTTCAGTCTGTTTGTCTTCATCCTGTGTTATCCTGTGCTTACGCTTCATGTACTCTGTGCATGTCTTCATTTCATCATAATGACTATGCTTGTATTCTGTTATGTTTACTTTTGAGTACTTATTCCGCTGCTAGTAGTTATTCGCTAAGGAATTTCCTCAACGTCAATTTCCTCAGTGAAGAATTTCATAAAAATCACCTATTCACCCCCCTCTAGTCGATATAACGCACTTTCAATTGGTATCAGAGCAAGGTACTCCCTTGTTCTGTGTGATTTTGGTTTAACCGCCTGGAGTTTTAGTTATGTCGACCGCAGGTATGAAGAAAGTGACATGCCCCATCTTTGATGGTCACGAGTATCCCAAGTGGAAGGCCATGATGAAGAAACGCCTCATGGCGATGAACAGCGAGCTGTGGACTGTCACTGAGATTGGTCTGACCGATCTGTCCAAGAGGCGGAAGCAGATGACATTCGCAAGTACACTCTTCTCAACCTCATGGCGAAGGACGTCATAAGCTCCTGTCTGTCTCAAAATCAGTTCAGGAATATCATGCATCTCGATTATGCGAAGCTTATCTGGGACCGTCTCTCTGAGGTCTATGAAGGTCATCGAACCTGTCATGATCCTTGGTTTGAGGACTTCAAGGAATCTCTCAAAGAAATGACATTTGAACCAGAATCATCATCTTCTGCATCATGCCTTATGGCAAAAGATGCTGAGGTAACTGAATGCTACCTATCCGAGTCTAGTGATGATGAACCTGGTGATGAATTTGGACCCAGCTATGTCAAACTTGCTTCCCTTGCCACTAAACAACAAAGAGCTTTGGAAAAAGTTCACTACATGCTAAATAAGAGCGATGATATGTTGGGTGAAGAAATGGATCAGTCAAAAGCTTTGGCTGAAAGTCTTCAGAGACTTCATACTAAGTATGACACCCTTCAAGATCAACATAATACTCTCTTATCCGATCATGAGAAGCTTTCTTATGAATTTCTTCAAAGAAAGCAAGACCTTGAGAAGCTAAGAGTGAGTTATGAAGATCTTCAGAAGGAGCGCAATTCATTACTTGCTCAACAAATGAGCGCTTCTCAGGAAGAATTTGTTCCTCCATGTTTGAAATGCATTGAACGTGAATATGCTAATTCTTCACCTGAATGTTCAAATGCTGCTAATGTTTCAAATTCTTCACATGCCTCTGCTATCACTAATTCCTCATCTGAGGACATTGCTAGTATCACTGATGATGCAGGGCTGAAGGAATTGTACATGACAAGCATGTACAAAAGCCTCAAAAGGCATCAGACTCTTTGTGACGTGCTTAAAAAGCATATCCTCAACAGGAACCCTAGGAAAGAGGGTATTGCCTTTGAGAGGAAACTCAGTGCTGATGGTACATATTGGAAGCCTGAGCAGTACCCCAAAACTACATGGGTTGCTGCAAAGGGACCTCCAGTTGATCCATCTAACTTATCTGGATTTGCATGTGAATCTCCTTGTTCTGATGATGAGTCATTTGACTCCAACTATAAACCATTCAAAAATCAGAATGGTGAAGTATTTGCTAGATATGTTGGCACTAACTGCAGGAACGGTTCCCCTATGAAGAAAATCTGGGTTCCCAAAAGATGCCTTGAAAATCTTCAGGTGAATGTCATCATGACGCCGCCTGTGAAGAATAGGAACCCTAGATCAAATTCTTCATATGAACCAAATTCTTCATATGGATCCAAGTCCTCATATGGACCAAACTCCTCACATGGATCATACTCCTCAAAAGGATCAAAGTCCTCATATGAACATCATCGTGCTAACTCGTCTGTTTCGCAGGGAAGATCTAAGGATTATGGATATGTGCATTATTCTTCAAATCATTATGTCCATAATTCCTCGAAGAATTTCTCTGCTTACTCTTATGCTTACTCTAACCCCTCTTATGTGAAACGAAATGGACTGGCTTCTATGCCATCCTTCTCGTATGGAGCTCGCAGAATGATGAACTCTTTGCCACCCCTTCAAATGTGGGTGGTGAAGAAAAAGAACTAATCTCTTCTGCAGGGTCAGGTCTCCAGACGTACGTAATCGCCTGAAGAATTTGCTGGAGACCTGAGCATGCCTGATAGGACGCAGGCTAATCATGAAGAAATGAACTTTCATTTCTCACGTCCTCATATTGCTTTATCTGTTCTTTTGCTTGATGAAATTGATCTGATGAATTAATGACATATTCTTCACTGATGAAGTATATGAGTTTGTAAGCTGCACTAATTCATCTGCAGGATGATCAACCCAAAGCCACTGAGTGGGTCCTCAATAGTGGATGTGCAAATCACATGACTGGTGACAAGAATCTATTGATGGATGCTCCATTATCTCCATCGCATCTGAAGCATATCATCTTTGATGACAAAGGCAAAAGTCAGGTATTGAGTCTAGGTAAGGTTGCGATCACAAAGGATCGGCACATGGCCAAAGTCACGCTTGTTGAGTCCTTAGGATACAACCTTATGTCTGTCTCAATGCTTTGTGATCTTGATATGGTTGTTGTCTTTGGCAAATACCGTTGTGTTGTGGTTATGGAAGCTGACAATTCCAAAGTCTTTGAAGGCTTTACGAGAGGAGACCTGTATATTGTTGATTTCTCTACAGGACCACAACCAGCCGTGTGTCTACTTGCAAAAGCTTCAGAAGGCTGTCTCTGGCATCGACGACTCGGTCATGCAGGCATGAGGAATTTGCACACGCTTGCAAAGAAGAAGCATGTCATTGGCATCGAGAATGTCAAATTCCTCAAGGATCACCTATGTGGAGCCTGTGAAGCTGGGAAGATGACAAAGGCCAAGCATCCAGCGAAGACTATCATGACCACTACTCGCCCATTTGAATTGCTTCACATGGATCTCTTCGGTCCTAATCATTATTTTGCTGTTTCAAATGAAGCATCTCAATATGGATTTGTTATTGTTGATGATTACTCTCGTTACACATGGGTACACCTTGTTACTTACAAACATGAAGTGTAGGAAGTCTTCAAACGATTTTCCTCGAGGGCTTCAACCAACTTTGGTGTGAAGATCAAGCACATCAGAAGTGACAATGGCACTGAGTTCAAGAATTCTGGTCTCGATGACTATCTTGATGAACTTGGTATTACTCATGAATTATCTGCTCCTTATACTCCTCAGCAGAACGGCGTCATGGAGCGTAAGAACAGGACTCTTGCTGAGATGGCTCACACTATGCTTGATGAATATAAAACGCCTCGTTGTTTCTGGACTGAGGCAATTGATACTGCATGCCACATCATCAACAGAGTATATCTTCACAAATTCTTCAAGAAGACTGCCTATGAACTCCTCACTAATAAGAAACCCAATGTAAGTTATTTCAGAGTCTTCGGTGCTAAATGTTGGATTAGAGATCCTCATCACAACTCAAAACTTGCACCGAAAGCACATGAAGGTTTTATGCTTGGTTACGGAAAGGACTCGCACACCTACAGAGTCTTCAACAACGTTCTTCACAAGGTTGTTGAAACTGTAGATGTGCGGTTCGATGAAACTAATGGCTCGCAAAGAGAGCACCTACCTACTGTGATAGATGAACCAGCACCTGAGGAAACTATCAAGTTCAAGGCTTCTGAGGATGTCATTCCTACTGAAGAATCTGCTGAAGAATTCATTCCAGAACATGAAGAACGTCGAGCTAATGCACCTGAAGAAAATGGTGCTGAAGAGAATGCTGATCAAATTCTTCAACGACAACCAGCTCATCCTCGCATTGCAAAAGAAGTGCAAGTTGAAAAAATCATCGATGACATCAAAGCACCAGGTCCTATCACACGCTCAAAAGCTTCACATTTATCTAACTTTTGTGGGCACTATGCTTTTGTCTCTATTACAGAGCCCACTAAGGTAGATGAAGCATTTCTGGAGCCTGAGTGGGTTCAGGCCATGCAAGAAGAATTACATCAGTTCGAGCTCAACAATGTCTGGGAAATGGTCAAACGTCCAGATCCTCGCAAGCACAATATCATTGGCACAAAGTGGATCTACCGCAACAAGCAAGATGAAAATGGCCTTGTGGTGAGGAATAAGGCACGGCTCGTAGCTCAAGGCTACACACAGGTTGAAGGAATTGATTTCGATGAAACTTTTGCACCTGTTGCTAGACTTGAGGCTATTCGCATATTACTTGCTTATGCTAACCATCATGATATCACTTTATATCAAATGGATGTGAAAAGTGCATTCCTCAATGGTAAGCTTGAGGAAGAAGTATATGTTGCTCAACCCCCAGGTTTTGAAGATCCAAAGAATCCTGACAAAGTCTTCAGACTCAACAAGGCCCTCTATGGCCTCAAGCAGGCCCCACGGGCGTGGTATGATACCTTGAAGGAATTCTTCATGAAGAAAGGCTTCAAACCCGGTTCACTCGATCCTACTCTTTTCACTAAATCTTATGATGGTGAATTGTTTGTGTGCCAAATATATGTTGATGATATTATCTTTGGCTGTACTGAGCAACGTTATAGTGATGAATTTGCCTATATGATGAGTGAAGAATATCAAATGTCTATGATGGGAGAGTTGAAATTCTTCTCAGGTCTTCAAATTCGTCAACAACGCAATGGCATATTCATATCCCAGGAGAAATACCTCAAGGATGTACTGAGGAAATTCGGCATGCAAGATTGCAAAGGCGTCAAAATTCCTATGCCCACAAATGGCCATCTATGCACTGATGAAAATGGTATTGACTTCGATCATAAGGTATACCGCTCCATGATTGGTTCTTTATTATACTTATGTGCATCTAGGCCAGATATAATGGTTAGTGTTTGCATGTGTGCCCGATTTCAAGCTACACCGAAGGAATCACACCATAAGGCTATGAAACATATTCTTCGATATCTAGCTCACACACCAACACTTGGATTATGGTACCCCAAGGGCTCGGCTTTTGATCTCATTGGATATTCTGACTCTGACTATGGCGAATAGCGCGTGCGTTGGCAGGCTTTCCTTGCCACGTGGCCCGCGGGGTGACGCGCGGTCAGCTCGCAGGCCGACCCACGTTCCCCCCTACAAGATACGGAGCTTTCCGAAGACGGCGTGCATAAGCAAAGCCGGCTCCTCAGGATAGGAAGCTGACCAAGCTTCTCGTCCCTTTGTCAGCCTCGAAGCTCGATTAGCTTCGGGGACTACTGTCGGAGTAAACAACCATGGGTAGCCTAGCCGGCTCCCCTTGGCCCTTCTGAAAAAATTACGAGCCGATCCGGCCCTCAAGAATCCAAGACGTGGGGCCGCCTTCCCGTTGCTGGCTGTCTCCCAGGCCGACTATCGGAAGGCGGCCCGGCTTTAGCCCTCATGAAGAAGAAAGCCGCGGGAGGGCCGGCTCCAAGAAGCCGGCCCGCGAGAGCCGACTCCCACAAAGCGGTCAAGATCGTACCCTCGAAGTCTGCATATCACATAACGCGATGTGGCGGCGTGGCTACAGTAAAGCCTGCCACCCCCGAATCCCGAGCACGCCTGGCACAGTGCGCCGTACGGGGTGTGGCCATGACCCGTCCGGCACGGCACTGTTGCCATGTTGAACCTGATGCCACCCACGACGGGCTGTCAGCACGGCCCACGGGCGGTGGGCCCCTTCAGGCAGAGAGACACCCGAAGGCGGCCAGGCCTCCCCCAGTCGGCCCAAGACAGGGCCGGCTCCCCCCAGCCGGCTTGCTTCCTCCCTCAAAGGAGACGCCCCATTAAGGAGACAAGACGAGGTGAGGCTACAGCGGTCGCCCGCCGGGCGGCGGCACTGTAGCCACGCTTACCTCAGCGAAGCCCTCGTCACCAAGTTTGAGGCAACAGTAACCAGCCACCGACAAGGCCCTTGACAGTGGGGCCTGCCTGTCGACCAAGGAGCCGGCAGCCAGCGGGACCCACCAGCCGGCGGGCCCCAGCAGCCGGCGCAGAAGCCGGCGAGCGTAGACATAGACGGCTAGGGCCCACGCCCAGCCGGATTACCATTGTACCCCCGGGGGGTGGGCCTATATAAACCCCCCGGGGCACCCATGCAAAGGGTTGATCTGAGCTAGTTTTAGACACCACGTAGAGAGGAGAGGAGAGCTAGCCGTGCCCTTCTTCTTCTTCTCGCCAAACAGCTCAAGGAGCATCTTGTAGCCACTCGTTCATCTAGTGATCATGCGGAGACCCCGCAGAGCAGCAGTAGGGGTGTTATCTCCACGGAGAGCCCTGAAGCTGGGTAAGATTCGCCGGCGTGCATGTCTTCGCCTCATCCCGCTTCCAGGCACCGGCGACGTCTTACTGGCTCCCACAATGATAAGCCACCCGTTGGCATATGTCGCACCTACCACCCGACATTTGGCGCCCACCGTGGGGCCAGGTGCACCGTTGTCCGGAGACCTGTTCTAGACGGGAACCCTCTTCCTCCCCAGCGAGCGTAGTCAGCCCGGCACGCCCGATGGCGCTTGCCATGACGCGCTGCAAGGCGTCACCAACGTCTGCGCAGCGAGCGGCCTCGCCGATCTCCTTGACGAGACCCTCATCTCCGACGGGCCCGCCTCTGACGCGGGCACCGACCACCTCGTCAACCTCCTCGGCCAGCTCCACGTCTCCGGCGAGCCTGCTGTGGACATGGAGTCTGTTGGCTCCACCGATCCGATGCCTGTCAACTCCGACACGGCCTCGCTCGACGCTTTCCCCACCGACATAGCGATCTTCAACAAACCGCTTCCCCGGGCCGATGGCTGCAATGGTGCCACCACCGAGGTGATGGTCATCGGCCACGGCGGCGCTTCTGGCGAGAACGCCCTCGATGCCCTGCATGCGGCGGTCCACGACTTGTCCATCCCCCTCCCGGCCGATGCCGACGCCGAAGCACTGGAGGCTCGCCGCCTCGCCCTACTCGCGGAGGGCCGGAAGTTGGCTTCCATGAGACGCCTCACTGGGGCCCACCAGCGCGAAGCCGACCACGCCGCCTTTGGCACGCCGCCCCCAGGCGGGCCAAGCCGAGCCGGCGTTGTCAGACAGCGCGGCGCTGCCCTCGCCAACACGCTAGGAGTCGACCGCCAAGTCTACGCCACTCCACTCAAGAACCTGTGCGCCGCCCAGGCGACCGTAGACGAGCTAGACGGACTGGGGGCCGAAGAACTCCCCCACATGACCAGACGCATCCAGCAACTAATCGATGCAGCCGCACAGCGGCATGAAGCCGACGCCCACGCGGAAATCCCTCCCCCGCGCTGATAGCACGGCGCGACGTCCCGGACGCCGACTGCGGGTAAAACCCGCGCGCGACACGAGAAAGAGTCGGCTGCCAGCCGAAGCCGAACCCGGATCTCCATCGAGCGAGACACAGAAGGCCGTCCCCGGGCCGTGGAGCGGCGGGGCAACCCGCCTCCGCCTCCGCCTCGTGGGGAGAGATATCCCACCCCGCCGCCTGTCACGCATCCGACTCTCGGCGGGCGACTAGGTCGCCGCGAAGGAGTCGGCGAGAACGACGCCCGCCATCGGATCGACCGCCTAGCGCGATCCCTGGCGCTAGAAGAAGAAGATGATGTCGGCCCGCCTTGCTTCGTCCCCTGCATCCGCGACGAGCCTTTCCCCAAAGGGTTCTCGCTCCCAAGAGACACGCCCAAGTACAACGGCTCCGTGAAGTCGTAAGATTGGTTGATCGACTACTCCACAGCGGTTCGCATAGAAAACGGCAACAGGCGCGTTGCCGTGAAGTACGTGCCCCTCATGCTGCAAGGCACGACGCGGACCTGGCTCAACAGCCTCAGCCATACAGCATCAACAGCTGGCTAGACTTCATAGAAGCCTTCGTCCGCAACTTCACCAGCACCTACAAGCGGGCTCCCAAGCCCACACAGCTCTCCTTGTGCGTACAAGGCCCCGCCGAATCCACTCGCGACTACCTCACGCATTGGGCCGAGCTCCGCAACTCTTGCGAAGGGGTGCACGAGGTGCAAGCCATAGAATACTTCACTGTCGGGTGCCGAGAAGGCACCCTCCTCAAGCACAAGCTCCTCTGCGACGAGCCGACTACCCTCGACGAGCTTCTGGTCATAGCGGACAAGTACGCCACTGCCGACTCCTCAATGAAGACTGAACTCCGGGTAGACGCATCCGGGAAGGTACTCAACCCGGCGCCCAAGACGCCGGCTAGGGACTCCGGCCGACGCCTGTACCAGAACGACCACAAGCGCAAGGGCCCCGTGCCGCTCTCCACCAGTCGGCAGGTGGCCACAGTCGAAGACGAGTAGCCCGAAGGGCGGCCCGCACCCAAGAAACAGAGGGGCAGCAGGCTGGCTTGGCAGCCGGCCTTCTCCTACGAGCAAACTCTCAATGCCCTGTGCAAGTTCCACAGCGGCGCGAAGCCGTCCAACCACACAACCCAGAAGTGCCACTGGCTCACCCGAATCTCCAAAGGCGAAGGGCTCGCGCCGCCTCCGCCTGCTGGTCCGCCACCTCCGGCTCCACAGCTGCCGACCGCTCGGCCAGCAGTCGGAGCTGTGCACGATGAGTTCCCCGACGAGCATGCCGCCTATGTCGTCTTTACAAGCCAGCCCGAAGGCCGGCGCAGCAGACGCCGAGAGCACCAGGAAGTCAACATGGTCGCTACCAACCCCGCCGAGCACATGCACTGGTCAGAAAAGCCTATCAGCTGGAGCCGGGTCGACCACCCAGAGGTGATGCCATCTCTCGGCTCTTATGCATTGGTTTTGGATGCCACCCTTGCAACGGACAGACGTGCCGCCCGTTTCTCCCGTGTGCTGATAGACGGCGGGAGCAGCATCAACATCCTGTACCGTGACACCCTGGAGAAGCTGAACGTCAAGACGAAGCAACTCATGCCTACTCGGACTGTGTTCCATGGCATTGTACCTGGCCTGTCCTGCGCCCCCATTGGCAAGATCAAGATTGATGTTCTCTTTGGGGACAAGGATCATTTCCGCCGGGAAGCGATCTGGTTTGAAGTGGTGGACCTGGAGAGCCCCTACCATGCATTGCTTGGCCGTCCTGCCTTAGCCAGATTCATGGCTGTTCCCCACTATGCTTACCTCAAGATGAAGATGCCGAGCGCCAAGGGCATCATCACCATAGCCGGCGATTACAAGAAATCTTCCGAGTGTGCAGAAGCCAGCAGCCGGCTGGCCGAGTCCCTTGTGATTGCCGAAGAAAAGAAGATGTTGGACCGAGTCGTGGCCATGGCCGGCAAACAGCCGGCCCTATCCCCCGATCCCAAGGAGTGTGATGCCCAAGGATCTTTCCAGCCGGCCAAGGAGACGAAGAAGATACCTCTTGACCCCGAGCACCCAGAAAGGTTTGCCGTCATCAGGGCAAACCTAAACAGCAAATAGGAAGGCAAGCTCGCCGATTTCCTCCGCGAGAATTGGGACATCTTTGCATGGTCCCCTAAGGACATGCCGGGTGTTCCGAAGGAATTCGCTGAGCACAAGCTACACGTCCGAGAAGGCGCAAAACCAGTCAAACAACCCCTCCGCCGACTGTCGGAGGAGAAAAGAAGGATTGTAGGAGAAGAGATAGCCCGGCTTCTGGCAGCCAGCTTCATCATGGAGGTTTTCTTTCCAGAGTGGCTCGCCAACCCAGTCCTCGTGCTAAAGAAGAAAAACAAGTGGCGCATGTGCATAGACTACACGAGCCTCAACAAGGCCTGCCCCAAAGATCCCTTTGCCCTGCCAAGGATTGATCAAGTGATAGACTCCACGGCCGGATGCGAGCTGTTGAGTTTCTTGGATGCTTACTTAGGATACCACCAGATAAAGCTAGATCCGGCTGACCGCCTGAAGACCGCCTTCATCACGCCATTCGGAGCTTTCTGCTACCTGACTATGACATTCGGCTTAAGAAATGCCGGTGCCACTTTTCAGCGTTGCATGCAGAAGTGCCTCCTCAAGCAGCTCGGCAGAAATGCCCACGTCTACGTAGACGACATTGTGGTGAAGACGGAGAAGCGCGACACCTTGCTGGAAGACCTCAAGGAAACATTTGAGAACCTGCGCCGGTTCCAGATCAAGCTCAACCCCGAGAAATGCGTGTTCGGAGTGCCAGCCGGCCAGCTCCTAGGCTTCCTGGTCTCCGAACGCGGCATCGAATGCAACCCAGTAAAGATCAAGGCCATTGAGAGAATGGCGATTCCCACCAAACTTCGAGACGTCCAGAAGTTCACCGGGTGCTTGGCCTCCCTGAACCGCTTCATCAGCCGACTCGGAGAGAAAGCTCTCCCCCTCTACCGCCTCATGAAGAAGACCACTCACTTCGAGTGGAACGACCAAGCCGACCAAGCTTTTCACGAGCTGAAGAAGATGCTGGCCACGCCGCCTGTCCTGGCGGCGCCGACTGAGAAAGAGCCCATGCTCCTCTACATTGCTGCAACCAGCCGAGTGGTCAGCACCGTCACCGTAGTCCAGCGCCCAGAAGAGGGCCGAGCCCAGCCGGTCCAGAGGCCGGTGTACTATTTGAGTGAGGTGTTGTCTACCTCGAAGCAGAACTACCCGCACTACCAGAAGATGTGCTATGGCGTGTACTTCGCCGCCAAGAAGCTGAAGCCCTACTTCCAAGAGCACCCCATCACGGTCGTATGCACCGCCCCGCTTGCCGAGATCATAGGCAGCTGGGATGCATCCGGCCGGGTGGCGAAATGGGCCATCGAGCTGGCCCCCTACACGATCTTCTACCAGCCTCACACCGCCATCAAGTCCCAAGCATTGGCCGACTTCCTCGTCGACTGGGCCGAGACCTAGTACCTGCCGCCAGCTCCCGACTCCACTCATTGGCGCATGCACTTCATGGGTCCAAGATGCGCACCGGCTTGGGAGCCGGCGTCATCCTCACCTCTCCCAAAGGCGACAAGCTCAGATACACGCTGCAAATTCACTTTGCCGCCTCCAACAACGTGGCCGAGTACGAGGCGCTCATACACGGGCTCCGGCTTGCCAAAGAGCTCGGCATACGCCGGATCCTATGTTACGGCGACTCGGACTTGGTAGTCCAGCAATCATCCGGCGACTGGGACACCAAGGACGCAAATATGGCAAGCTACCACTTCCTCGTTCAGCAGATCAGCGGGTACTTTGAAGGATGCGAGTTCCTCCACGTACCGCAAGCCGACAACGAGCCAGCTGATACCCTGGCTCGAATAGGCTCCACTCAGCAGGCAATACCAACCGGTGTCTCTCTGCAACGCCTCCTCAAGCCGTCTATCAAGCCGTATCCAGAGTCCGATTCCATCTTCGTACCGTCTGACCCTGACGCAGGCGGGTCCAGCTCGAAGAACCAAGCAGGTGACCCGGGGACTTCGATAGTCGACCCGGGGACGTCAGTAGGCGGCTCGAGGACTTCCGTAGTTACATCCGACCCGGGGACTGCCACACCCGGCTCGGGGACTGCGGTAGTCGGCCCAGGGACTGCACCAACACAACAGGCGGCGGCCGACTCCAGCATTTCACCACCCAGCCCGCCCGCCCTGGTCGCAATAGCCATGTTGGCAATAGAAGAAGTCGCAGCTCCATCATGGGCCCAGTCCATCCTCAACTTCCTAATAAACCAAGATCTGCCGGCTGACGAAACAGTGGCAAGACAAGTCCAACGCCGAGCCGGAGCATACACAATCGTCAACAGAGAGCTCGTCAGGCGTAGTGTCACTCGAGTCTTCCAGCGATGCGTCGAGTAAGAGAAGGGCATTGCAATCCTTAGAGACATCCACCAAGGAGAATGTGGCCACCATGCGGCCTCAAGATCACTCGTCGCCAAAGCTTTCCGCAATGGGTTCTTTTGGCCGACTGCTTTGGATGACGCCAAGGAGTTAGTTAAACATTGCAAACGGTGCCAAGTCTTCAACTCCAAGCAACACATGCCAGCTTCGGCACTCAAGACCATTCCCCTCACTTGGCCCTTCGCCGTTTGGGGACTGGACATGGTGGGCCCATTCAAGACGGCGCACGGCGGCATGACACATCTGCTTGTCGCCGTGGACAAATTCACCAAATGGATTGAGGCAAAGCCGATCAAGAAGCTGAATGGGCCGACTGCCGTGACATTCGTCGCAGATATAACAACTCGGTACGGCGTGCCACACAGCATCATCACCGACAATGGCACGAATTTCGCCAAGGGAGCATTGGCACGTTTCTGCGCGACGTAGGGCATCCGGTTGGACTTAGAGTTCATTGCCCACCCGCAGTCAAACGGCCAAGTCGAGCGAGCCAACGGCCTCATCCTTTCCGGCATCAAGCCCCGACTGGTCGTACCACTGGAATGTTCGGCCGGCTGTTGGCTCGATGAGCTGCCGGCTGTCCTCTGGAGTCTGCGCACTACCCCAAACAAGTCAACCGGCTTCACTCCTTTCTTCCTCGTGTATGGTGCCGAGGCGGCCATCCGAACTGACATCGAGTTCGACTCGCCTCGGGTAACCATGTACGCGGAGGCGGAGGCCAAGGAAGCACGAGAAGACGGCGTCGACCTGCTGGAAGAAGGCCGGCTGTTAGCCCTCAGCCGGTCCGCCATCTACCAGCAGGGCTTGCACCGCTACCACAGCCGGAAGGTCCGACCAAGATCTTTCCAAGAGGGCGACCTCATGCTCCGGCTGATCCAGCGAACAGCCGGCCAGCACAAGCTCTCGGCCCCTTGGGAAGGCCCCTTTGTCATCAGCAGAGCGCTGGGAAATGACTCCTACTACCTGATCGACGCACAGAAGCCGAAGGTACGAAAGAGAGACGACTCCGGCAAGGAGTCGGAACGACCATGGAACGCCAACCTCCTCCGAAGATTTTACAGTTGAAATGCAGTATGTATCACGCTAACTTTTGTACTAAGTACGAGACAATAGGCCCCCCGAGGAGAGCTCGGGGACTGCCATCTTTTATCTATGAATGAAGAGTATCATGCTTATGATCATGTCATTACATTCACTTTTTTCATCCGGCACCGGGTTCGACTAGTCGTCCCGGGGACTGGCCGCCT
The DNA here is from genome assembly GCF_003073215.2 of Triticum urartu. NCBI lineage: Eukaryota > Viridiplantae > Streptophyta > Magnoliopsida > Poales > Poaceae > Triticum > Triticum urartu. Next base: position 491,689,963 of record NC_053028.1, on the reverse strand, counting down.
TGAGTTATATTAGAAGTCCTACCCGCGGTCAGACAAGTAGTGTGCCGGCACCCAAGCCTTCTCTTGCCAAAAGTCGCAGTTCGAAGAACCGGCTGTCCGGCTGGCAAGAGTTAAAGGTAGGAAAGGACGCCCACACGAAAAACGGCTAGGGACTAACGGACTAATATAACAAAAGCCGGTTTTTCTCCCACCACCGACCGACTACCAGAGTAGCCAGCCGGCCGGCTTCCATTCACCTCACTTCAATCTAAGAAAGCTCGAGTACTTGCCTTCCCTAAAAAAATATAGCCAAGTTCTTCCCTAGCCACAGGCTGCAGAGCAGCTGCCGGTTGGGAAGGCAGCAGCCAGGGAAAGGCGGCAAAGGAAACAGCCTAAGGATAAAAAGCATACGCGAATGAAAGCCAAACACACACACGATCATATTTACAACAAAAGACCTTCGAAAGGCCAGCATTCAACATAGTTTGAATACAACCCCAGTGGGTGGAACTGCGCAAGTTTAATAAAAATTGTTCAAAGAGTAACAAGCAGGAAAAGCAAGGACGGCAGATTAAGCCAAGGGAACGACTAGCGAGTCGGGCAGGTCGGTAGAGACGGCAGTGCTGGCTGGAGGAGTGGCTGGCTGGCGAACATCGGCATGATCACCACCTCCCGCAGAGGGCGCGCTAGCACGTGCCTCGTTGCTGGAGGCACGGTCAAGCTGAGGCTGGCGGGCCGCTTCACCGGCCGGCTCGACGTCTTCGCCTTCCTCTCCTTCGTCCTCTTCACCTTCATCGCTGGAAGCGATCTCCTCCGCCGAGTCCTCCCCCTCTGCCGGGTCTAGCCCGAACCATTCCTCCGGCTGGGCAACGCCGTCGTCATTTATCTCAGGAGCAAAGGCGCTGATGTTAGTGCACTCGGCGATCGTCGAGGCACGCTGAGCGATAGCCGGCCGCACCTCCTCCATCTCCTCGTCGGCTTCCAGCCGCCAGGTGCGTAGCTGGTCCAGGTTCAGCCCGGGATACCAGGCTCGGACGAACTCCAGCACCCGCCCAGCTCCAAGCCGGGCTGCCGATGCCGTCCAGGCCTCGAAGCGGCCAACCGCAACCTCCAGCCAGTCGGCAGTCCGACTCAGGGTGCGGGGAATCGCTTCGCCTGGCCAGAGGGCGGCCAACACCTGCGCCCCGGCGTGCTGGAGGCGGCGGAGCATGCGGTGAGCCGGCTGCAGCCGGGCTTGGACCGCCAAGAGTTGCTCCTCAAGCGTCCGGCTCACGTCCAGCGCGATTTCAGCCCCCGCCTGCCGGCACGCCTCACGGTGGGCCTCGATGGTCTGGGTGGCAATGACGGAGTAGCCGGGGAAGTAGTCTGCACAAAGAACAAAAAGCAGCACAAGTCAGGACACAAATCAGGGGGCAAGGGGCAAGCAAGGAGTGAGGAAGGCGGCTTACCATCGATTAGATCCTCAACCCGGCCATAGCCCTCGCTCAGCGCTTGTTTTGCCTCAGCCCAGCCCGCCGCTTCGGTCTCGAACTCAGCTTTGAGGGCGTCCTCGCTGTCCTGCGCCTTCTTCAGGGCCGCCTTGTGGCTCTCCTCCTAGTCGGCCAACTTCTTGGCTAGGCGGTCACGCTCCAGGACTAAGGCGTTGCACCCGGCTTCCTTGGCGCGAAGGGCGGTCTGGGCCCCGCTGAGCTGCTCCCTCAAGTCGGCATTGGCTCCTGCAAGCATGAAGACAAAGGAAAAATCAATAAGGAAGAAGTCGTCAGGGAAGATCCGACCCGACTGCTCAGCAGTCGGCCCGAATCTCGGGGACTACACCTAGTGGGTGCCCTGACGCGCCTCACAGGAGATGAACGAGACAAAGCACGCAATCCGGCTGTTGGTCAGGTCCTCGGTTTTCTGGCCCAGCTCCTGAGCCTGGGAGTTGAAGGCAGCAGCGCAAGGTTATGGTATTCCTGGAAGATCAGACAGGATGCAAGAATAAGATAGCTGTCAGGACCTAGTAAGTTCCAAGCCGCCTGCTCAGTAGCCGACTCGGAACTCGGGGACTACACCCAGTGGGTGCGCTGACGCGCCCCCACAGAAGAAATCAAAAAAGCAAAACAACCAAGGCCAGAAGGCTCACCCGGATGACGGCCCGCGTCGTGAGGAACTCTTGGGTATATCGCTACAGCGAAGCGGCCTGGGCTTGAAGCCGGTTCCGGACCTCCTGGGCCGCCGTGTTCAGCTCGGCCGTCCCCCCGCTGGGCGTCCACTCGGACGTGCTGGCGCTGGCCGCCTCCAGGGCCTCCTCCATCCGGCTGGCGCCCGCATCTTTGTGCGGCTCCGGCGCGGAGGTAGCTCCCCCTGTGCGCCGGCGAAATGCCGGCTGCACCTCGAGGCCGACCCCTGCCTCCGGCTCGCCCCCGGCCGGCTGCTCTGGCGCTGCGGCTGGTTGGCCGCTTTGGCCCGACCTCCTCCACGAAGACCATGTGGTCCTCCCTCCTCTCCATCACCGGAGGGTCTCGGTCGACCTCCTCCGACGGGGGCACGGGGATGTCGGGGGCCACGGCGCAGAGGGGAACGACGAGCTGCGGAGGCTGGTTGCGCGAGGCCTCCGCCTCCTTCTCCACGGCCGCCGCCTCCGCCCGGGCCTTGGCCGCTGCGTCGGCCTGCACCTTCGCTGCCTGGGCGGTCATTCGCTCCGCCGCATCCCGCTCCTCCCGCGCCTCCCGTGCGTTCCGCTCCGTGGCCTCCATGAGGTCGGCACGGGGTTCCACGCGGTAGGAGCCTGAGGACCCTCCAGTCGGCCCGACTACGGAGCCGCCAGGACCTCATTCAAGGAAAAGTGGTGCCCTGCCCGACGAGCAAAGAAAAGTTTAGAAGAGCCTCAATTGAAGAGGACAACAAAAAATACAAGACATTTGACGCTTACGCCGAGATCGCCTGCGGCTGTTTCACCGCCTTGCGGAAGCGGGCCGCCTCATCCCGCTTGGTCGCCGCCGTGGAACCCTAGGATTTCTTCGGCCGGCTGCCGAAGTAGGTCGACGCGGCCCGGCGCTTCTGCGCGCCGCCACGGGCAGCCGGCGCGGCAGACGGGCCCGTGCCTTGATGATCAAGCGCCGGCTAGCGGTGCGGAACGACTTCGACCTCGTCATCGTCCGCCCAGTCCTCGAGGCCGGCCCCCAGCCCCGTGCCGCCTGCCTCGTCGCCTTCCCCCATGATGGCATCTTCCATGGCGGCCGCTCCCAGGTCCGGATCATCGACGTCGTCCACCGTGCGGTCGGGGAGGAGCTGGCGCTCTACCCCTGCGGCCCCGGCCGTCGGTGCAAGAAGAGGGTTCTGCTGAGGACAAACCAATTGATCAGAAGTTGGCCATCATGAGGCCGGCTACAAAAAGGAAGAAAAGAAGAAAAACTTACAGCAGGCAGAGGGTTGGCGCGAGAATACGGCCCCTTGCCGTATCGCCAATCCTCGGCAAGCTTGCAGTTGGAGATGTAGTTCACCATGTAAGACACCTCGACATGAGGCATCTCCCTGGTGCTCAGCCGGCACGGGTCGAAGCGGCCGCTCATCTGACAAATCATGTGAGGCCGGCCTTGGAGTGGAAGTACTCGGCGCTCCACGAAGGCGGCCACAAGGTCGGCTCCGATCAGGCCCTCCGACTGGATCATCACCCGGAGCCGGGCGATGGCTGCGTTCCCGGCCTGAGACAACGACCTAGCCCGGTAGCTCCACGAGGGTTGCCTCGCAGCCGGCGGGCCGGCTACGTAAGCCGGCAGGTTGACGAAGTCGCCTTGCTGGGCGACGTTCTTCACATAAAAATAGGACTTCTGCCAAAGCTTCACCGACTGGATCAGCGGGATGGGCGGGAACGGATTGTTCTCGCCCGTCCGCCTCATGGCAATGAAGGCTCCGCAGGGGGCGGGCACGCCCGCGACAACGGTGCCGAGCTTGCACTGGAAGAATTCTCCACAGAGCTCAAGAGTGGGGAGAACCCCAAGAAAGCCCTCGCACAGGGTGACGAAAGCCGACAGCAGCATCACCGCGTTGGGTGTGAGGTGATGCGGCTGGAGGTGGTAAAACTCAAGAAAAGCACGAAGGAATCCGCTCACCGGGAGGCCGAAGCCGCGCAGGCAGTGCGAGCGGAAGATTACCCGCTCGCCCTCCTCCGGTGCCGGCGAAATCTCCCTCGCCGGCGCACGACGAACCCGCACGTAGTTCTCGCCCGGCAGACGCCGCGTCCGGCGAAGGAACTCAACGTGGTCCTCGTGGACGTTTGAGCCGTCCCACGAGCTCGACAACGCCATGGGAGCGACGCGGCGAGGAACAAGGCGATGCGACGGCGGAGACGCGCACGGCCCCGCCACGGCGGGACCGAAGGAACCGAGAGGTCCGACGGCGGAGCGGCGCGGCAATGGGTCGCTGCGGCGCGGAAGGAAGGAGAAGGAAGGTGAGAAAGGGTGGAGCGAGGGAGAGCGTGCGAGCCTCTCCCGCTCCCTCTCCTCCCCCTATTTATAGACCCGCGCGGCGGAGCCGAGGAGGCGTGGTGTGGGGGAACATGGGATCAACTGCGCCCACTCCCCCACGTCCCGCGATTATTGCGCCCTGAGGACGAAATGAAACCGCCGCGGGAAGGCGAGCGTCCGTTGTGGGCCGCAGAAGATCCGCGCTTGGGCCGAGGCCTAGAAGTGGCGGGCCCGGGCCTGCGGCGGAGTCCCATCGCGCGCGTGCGTTGGCAGGCTTTCCTTGCCACGTGGCCCGCGGGGTGACGCGCGGTCAGCTCGCAGGCCGACCCACGTTCCGGCCTACAAGATACGGAGCTTTCCGAAGACGGCGTGCATAAGCAAAGCCGGCTCCTCAGGATAGGAAGCTGACCAAGCTTCTCGTCCCTTTGTCAGCCTCGAAGCTCGATTAGCTTCGGGGACTACTGTCGGAGTAAACAACCATGGGTAGCCTAGCCGGCTCCCCTTGGCCCTTCTGAAAAAATTACGAGCCGATCCGGCCCTCAAGAGAATCCAAGACGTGGGGCCGCCTTCCCCTTGCCGGCTGTCTCCCAGGCCGACTATCGGAAGGCGGCCCACTTTAGCCCTCATGAAGAAAGCCGCGGGAGGGCCGGCTCCAAGAAGCCGGCCGCGAGAAGCCGACTCCCACAAAGCGGTCAAGATCGTACCCTCGAAGTCTGCATCCACATAACGGCGATGTGCGGGGCGTGGCTACAGGTAAAGCCTGCCACCCCCGAATCCCGGAGCACGCCTGGCATAGTGCGCCGTACGGGGTGGCCATGACCCGTCCGGCACGGCACTGTTGCCATGTTGAACCTGATGCCACCCACGACGGGCTGTCAGCACGGCCCACGGGCGGTGGGCCCCTTCAGGCAGAGAGACACCCGAAGGCGGCCAGGCCTCCCCAGTCGGCCCAAGACAGGACCGGCTCCCCCCAGCCGGCTTGCTTCCTCCCTCGAAGGAGACGCCCCATTAAGGAGACAAGACGAGGTGAGGCTACAGCGGTCGCCCGCCGGGCGGCAGCACTGTAGCCACGCTTACCTCGGCGAAGCCCTCGTCACCAGGTTTGAGGCAACAGTAACCAGCCACCGACAAGGCCCTTGACAGTGGGGCCTGCCTGTTGACCAAGGAGCCGGCAGCCGGCGGGACCCACTAGCCGGCGGGCCCCAGCAGCCGGCGCAGAAGCCGACGAGCATAGACACAGACCGCTAGGCCCCACGCCAGCCGGATTACCATTGTACCCCCGGGGGGTGGGCCTATATAAACCCCCCGGGGCACCCATGCAAAGGGTTGATCTGAGCTAGTTTTAAACACCACGTAGAGAGGAGAGGAGAGCTAGCCGTGCCCTTCTTCTTCTTCTCGCCAAATAGCTCAAGGAGCATCTTGTAGCCACTCGTTCATCCAGTGATCATGCGGAGACCCCGCAGAGCAGCAGTAGGGGTGTTATCTCCATGGGGAGCCCTGAAGCTGGGTAAGATTTGCCGGCGTGCATGTCTTCGCCTCATCCCGCTTCCAGGCACCGGCGACGTCTTACTGGCTCCCACAATGATAAGCCACCCGTTGGCATATGTCGCACCTACCACCCGACAAATAGTATCACTATATATATATATATGAGTTTATGTCCTCTACAGCATTCACTTATTGCTAATTCTTCAAGTTGGTTTTTCTGCTAAGTGAATGTGATCGGACCCTTCCCCTCTATGCTATACTCAACCCAAACTATTCACAAATTCTTCATGTGCGTTCTATTTGAAACTCGTTCAAAATCTTCACTGTGTCCTTGTCAGCTGAAGAAATTGCGAACGGAACTTTAAAACCTATATTATCTAAATTTTCGGCTTTGCCGCTCAAACCACTCTGCATCCCACGATATACTTATCCTTTCACCCACGATCGCACATGATCTCCACCTCTCAGTACGTGGGTGACACATGTCAAGCGAATGAGAAGGGTCAGGGACACATTCGTCCAAGTTCTTCGGGCGAACAGTTTTTCACCGTGGCTATAAATACCCCTCCTTCCCTTCCTCACTTCTTTTACTCCGCTCGACCTCTCTCCAGCTCGAGCTTCTCAAACCCTAGTGCCGTCGCTACTTCATCATCGCCGGTGAGGAAGAGCTTCACTGCCTCGACCTCGTCGCCGCCGTACTCGCGCTGACCGCGGAAATCTTCACTCCGCCGCTGCCGTAGCCGTCTTCCTTCGCCGAGTTAGGGCGTGGAAGATCTACACAGACGAACTTCACCTCTCCACTTCACTGTTCGTCGTGTTCTTCATCCAGGGTAATTAAAAGTTACTTTTACTGCCCTCGTTGATTTGAATGATTATCTACAAAATCTTCAAAGGTGTTTTTCTTCATATCTTCACACATTAAATACCTCACAAGTCATCTGCTCTTGATTCGCTTCTCTAAGCATCATTTTTCTTGAAGATTCCTCAATTGTGTGGATCTTCGATCTATACAACTCTGGAACCTAAGACAAAGAACGCTTAATGAAATTCTTCAAGACTCCTCTGGTCAAATTCCTCAAACTGGTTCTTTTTGAAAAACCTTCTGAGAACGCATATGACCTCTCCAAATTCCTCGCAACTATACTCTGTTCACACGTACTCATGTCAGTTGCTGAATCACTAGGTTCTCATCAACTTAACTCATTTGCAGCGTTCCTCAAAGAAAATTTGCATACTTCTTTAGAAAATTCAATTGTCCAAATTCCTCAACTGAAGAAAATGGCTGACGGTAAGAAGCCACAGAAAGGAGGAAAGAGGCCTGAGGTCAATACAGCGTTTGAGGTCCCTGATGAAATATATGCTGGGTACTGCACACCTACTGAGGAAACCAAGAATGAGCGCAAGGTGCGCATTCAGAAGATAGAGAGGAGATGGGCTAGAGAGTGGAGGGAGTACATATATGTCACTCCCAAGTACATGAAGAAATTCACACTCAATCCTCCATGCCCAAGACCTCCATTGGCACCTGGCCAAATAGCTGATCCCACCAGCCTCAAGTGCGGTGAGGACTATCCTGATGAATGGGCCAAGCGCCAAGCCAAGTTGGCTAAGCAAGCCAGAGAAGCAGTGAGGAAATTCAATGAAGACTCTGCTGCTGCCTCTGCTGAGGCCTCTGTTGTCAAGCCGAAGAAGGCTATGTCAAAGAAGCCTGCGTGCAAGCCAAGTGCTTCATCAACAGTGCCCTCAAGGCCAAGTTACTCAGCAATGCCCTCATGGACAGAATCCTCAAAGCCCTCATGGCAAATTCCTCATGCTGCTCCTGCTCCTTCAAAATCCTCAGCTCCTCCAAAGTCCTCAGCTGTTCTGACAAAGTCCTCAGCACCTGTGCATCTTGCCTCGTGCCAAAGGACTACAGGCATCTCAATTGCCTTAGGTGTCTCACCTAGTTCCTCAACGGGACCCTCTCTCCTGAAGACAAAGGCCACTGCTGGACGAGGTCCTCGCCCAAGTCCTCAGAAGAAGCAAGTCGCTTTCCAAGTGCCGTCTAAAGAAGACGAAGCTGATGATGATGAACTTGCAGAAATCATCAGAGATAGGCAAGTCAGGGCCGCTAGAGCCAAGGGAACAAATGTGCCACTTCTTTTGGATCCCAAGTTGATCCTCGAATACATTGACATTTGGCACAAGGACCCCAACACTCCCATGCCTGACTTCAAGCTGACCCCTGGCCAAAGTCACATGCTGACTCACTTCATACAAGAAGATAAATGGAAATTTGAATAGGGGAGGAGGGTGAAGAAAGCGCAGTACAAGAAAGAGCGCTTTCTGAAGAAAAACATTCTGAAATTTTCACCTGAAGAACTTGTTGCTCTCCAATCAGAAATCAAGAAACTGGGTGATGAATTTGATCGCTATTATGCTGACTGGCTGGGAGCCAAAGTCAGATCTGTAAAGATAACAGAACAGTTCACCTCCAATGTTGCAGCCCCAATGCAACAGGAAATTCCTCAGGCTGAAGCATTTGCTCAGCCTACTGAAGAAAATGCCAGCACCGCTGATGACAATCAGGTTGCTGAAGAAAACGTGAGTTCCAGGGCTGATGACTGCATTCCAGCCGCTGAAGAAATTGCCAGGGCATCCACTAGTGGTGCGCCTGAAGAAACTGAAGAAATCAGGGCAACTGCATCAGTTGTGCATGAAGAAAATCAACCAGATTCCTCTGCTCCTCCTGCGCCAACACCAACTCCGATCCTTCCATCTACATCAGATGTGAAGAAGACCAAGGCTGCAGAGCGTGCAGCAGTGAAGAAAAGGAAAGCATCAGCTACTTCAGATTTTTCAGCTCCAAAGAAGATGAAGCCTTGGACAAGTTCATTTGCTAAGCCCATGGATGTTGTTCCGATCTCAACCTTGCCATCAAAGGACCTTGTTCCTTTTGGTGAAGAATATGAGATCCCTAGCGGATCTGATGAAGAAAATCATTCTGCTGCTTCGTCAGAGCAGATTGATGAAGAAATTGAAGTGGATATGATCCCTTCAACACATATCATCTCCTCGCCCATGCCTCAGTTCACAGCTGAAGAGGCTGGCATTAAAGAAATTGAAGATGAAGATGTGGACGTTGGCTGCTCCACACCCGTAATAAGTGATGAATTCTGGGAAAATCAGCATCCAAACTCTCCAATGTTCACACCATTGCAGCAAATACCTCAGTCACCTGCACACACTGTTCAAATGGGCTCTGAAGAAACTCACCCCACTTCATCTGTACATGAGGAAATTCCAGCCACTAGTGCTGAAGAAACTGCTGCTGCTGAACATCTGAAGACGCAGACTGCCACTGAAGAGGAACCAGAAATTCCTCAGCCTGAAGAACCTGAGATTGCGATTCCTGAGGTCATGATGCAACTCACTGACACTCCTTTGCCAAAGCCAAAGGATCCATCCTCACGCAAGCAAAATTTCAAGGCTGATGATTTCTTCGGCGAGCACGTATTTTTCGAAGACTACAACCCATATAACTCTGCTCGCATTAGGAAGAGGCATTTCTGGACTACTAGTCAAGCAAATTTCTATACCTCAGTGTTGTTCAACAAAGAGAAAATGTTCTACCATGAGCACATTCCTCACGTGGATATGGAATCTCTGTCGTGCTTCGCACCAGTCCTCAGTGTTCTTCACGACGCTGGACTGTTAAACTTTTGCTCTGACATCTGTGATTGGAATTAAGAACTGATTCTTCAATTCTATGCAATGCTGCACATCACAGGAGATTCTGAAGATGTGAATTTATGGGTGCTGGACTGGATGTCTGAAAACACCCACTACAGTGCACCGGCCTCTGAATTGCTTCGTGCCTTACCACTCAGCCCTCCCCTTGAAGAAGCTCGTTGCATCTACAGTGAACCTGAGCTTACAAATCACTACATGCAGGTGCTGAAGAAACCTTTGAAGCCAGGTCAGGTACCAAGAACCAAATTCCTCATGAAGGAATTGCTTTATGTGCCAAGAACTATCTATCGTATTCTTACGAGGACAATAAGTCCTATCAAAGGCCACGACTACTCTAATGAGGAAATTGTTGGCATCATAAAGAATCTGGTATTCAACATCGTTCATGGCATTCCTGTCAATTATCACGATTTCTTCATGAGGACTCTGGCAAATGTTGCACTATCTCCGTTTGAGCTGAAGCCTTATGCACCTTGGATTATGAGATTCCTCAGGACAAGGTCTTCACTCAACTACAAAGCTGATTTTTAGAATCACCTCAGCTACTTTCCCCCGATTGAAGTCCTCAAGCAGACCTATTCCTCAGTTGATGGAAAGGGCAAGGCACCAACTATTATAGATGAAGGCATTCGTCCATTGGATGGTCAGTTTCGCAAAGCTGCCTCTTATTCCACCAATGATGACTCTGCCGCACATGACTCTACCAATGCACCCAAGTCTACTCCTCAAGCCACTGCTCCTCGTGTGATGACTGATCGTGAGCTTCTGCTTAGTCTTCACCAGAAGGTGGATCGAAATCATAAATGGGTTAAGCGTCAGTTTGGTTCATTTCTTCACAACATGACTGCTACACACAATGCAGTGAAGAAAAACCATTACTACCTCCATGAAGTCTTCGATCGCACCTGGGCCATTCTGTCACATCTGTATGGTGAAGACGATATGAAGAAAATGGGTCTCAAGGAAGATTTTGACTGGTCTGCACCCCCACCGAAGAAATTCAAGAAGGTCAAGGTTCCTTCTCTGGTGGCCAACTCATATTCCTCATCACGCGACACTGATGAGAATGAAGACTTGGACAACACTACGGCAGGCCCTACTACAACAAACGACCCCAACAACGCTGGCACTCCTTCATCAACTTGACATTCTTCAGGGGCGTTTAGTCCTCATATTCGATCCTTTTGGTCATTTGATGACAAAGGGGGAGAATTTTGAGTTAGTCTTCAAGCGGGTCTTTCTATATGGGCGTTTTTTTTTCAAGTTACAACTCTCATTCTGCTGAGACTTTACTGGATCGAGTTGTAAACTTAAACCAGATGGTGCTCTGATACTCTTGAGTCATTTTTCTGCATGCTTATTCCTCGCTAATATTATTGCACGCATGCTGAATTATATCAGTCACCATATTTCATCATGCATTTCAAATTCTTCACTATTATATGTAAAATGCGTGTATGAATTACAAGATATAGGGGGAGATCTCCATGATTCAACTCTTCAAGTGTGCATTGCTTCAAAAGAAAATTCCTCACTATGCACATCTTCAGGGGGTGTTCTTCTATATCTTGCAATCAAATTCCTCAATATCAGTATTTACACTTCATATGTTTATCCCCGTTGATAACTTAACCTATATTGTCATCAATCACCAAAAAGGGGGAGATTGTAAGTGCATCTAGTGCCCCTTAGTGATTTTGGTGTATTGAAGACTTATAGGTTAAGGGACTAATGCGTTTGTGAGTGTACACATGTCCATAAGTCTATGAGGAGTTTGATATTTACAGAGAAAGTCGACCACTAAAAATGAAGTTCTTCGACTGAAGACTTTGGATTTATGAAGACTTTCTTAAGACTTTGAAAGTGAAGAAATTGGTGTGACATTGAAGACTTGGTATTCATTCGAGGAACATGAAGCGTGAAGACTTTCGTTTTTGTAGTTTCATTTTCTCTTTCTTGAGTCATAGGAAACACCGTACTGTTAAAGGGGGTCGAGGAAATACTAAGGAAAAATTTCCATGTGATGATCAACTCAAAATCCTACACCTACCAATCCCTTCGAGTGAACCCATTGGAAATCTCATACAGTCCAGGCATATTCTTCAGCGATAGAGATGAAGTTCTTCTGGTCTCTGAGGAATTTGTTCTGACTGAGGAGTTAGGAATTCGCCAGTGCGGATTTCCTACACAGTGAGGAACATGATAGCCCTGAGGATTTTGCTACTCAAAATTCCAACCGTTGATGTGCTATGCGCAAGCTGTCCCAAAATATCTATCCATCTAACGGTCATATCATTGAAGGGCATTTATGTCTTATCATGTCGGGTTGCTCCCTAGGCTATAAATAGCTACCCCCTACAACCACTAGCTGGTTGGCTGCTCCGAAAGAAACTGACACTTGTCATTTGAGAGCAACCCATCCTCTGAGGACTTTGAGCGAAAATCATCAAGTGAGGAAAAACCCCAAACCCAAACACCTACAAACCCCAAGTGATTGAGCATCACTGAAGGGATTGATCCTGCATGGACCCGACGCTTGTTACCTTTGAAGACTGTGCTTCTTCCAGACGGTTAGGCATCATGGTCTAGAGCAACCAAGAGGAATTGTGGATCGCCGAGTGACCAAGTTTGTGAAGGTTCGGAAGTCACCTGAAGACTTACCACGAGTGATTGGACGAGGTCTGTGTGACCTTAGTTCAAGGAGAATACGGTGAGGACTAGGTGTCCTGAGCTGCGTGTTCAGGACTGGGTGTCCGGGACTGTGTGTCCTCGAGTTTAAATACTCAGCCGCTCCAACCATACGTACAACTGAGACAGAAGTTGGAACTGGTCTACCAAATCATTGTCTTCACCAAGCTTACTGGTTCTATTTCCTCAACTCTTTCATTTCCTCATAACTGTGTTGTGTGCTTGTTCATATCTGTGTTTGAAGACTTTGACTGAAGACTTTCTCAATTTCCTCAGTTCAATTTCTTCAGTCTGTTTGTCTTCATCATGTGTTATCATGTGCTTACGCTTCCTGTACTCTGTGCCTGTCTTCATTTCATCATGATGACTATGCTTGTATTCTATTATGTTTACTTTTGAGTACTTATTCCGCTGCTAGTAGTTCTTCGCTAAGGAATTTCCTCACCGACAAATTCCTCAGTGAAGAATTTCATAAAAATCGCCTATTCACCCCCCCTCTAGTCGATATAACGCACTTTCAGAAAGGCCAGGATGTATGTCCAATGAGATCAACACTTGTTCATGTTGGCCAATGTGGCACTGACCGTCGAAGGAGATAAAGATTGATACTTGTTCATGTGGGCCCATATTTTTTTTATATTTGGTGTCGATAGAACAAAAAAATAAACATGACTGTATGCTTTTAGGTCTTCACCCTCCCCAATTTGTTGGCCAACTCAGCAGGTTTTGCCTTAAGATGCCACCTCTTTCTGTAAGATGCAATTGTTGTGGTTTTGGAATGCTGGTTCTCTTTCCTGCAGAACGGGTATTTATAGCGACCATTATGCCGGTACACAGTCTTTGCAGCCACAAGCCACTTGAAGATTTTATTTCTGAAAGCTTCCCTTAGCTATAGGTAGTTCTCCCATTCTTCCAAATCTGCAATCTGGTATTAGAAGAAAAAAATCTCATGCCAGCGAATTGTACATTATATCAAAGGCAGGCATAAATGGATTGTTTTTTCTTTGTATTGGTTTTCTAAAACTTTGGTTATATGAAAGACAGGCATAAAATGGAATAGAAATGATCCATTCATCTAAATTTGCAAACCCTTGGACTGATAACCGTACGATTAATAAAAAAAGCGAACAGTACGATTGTCTGTAAGAATAGCGAGGAATAACAAGAGAGCAATTTCTAGGGTTAACTTCGAGAAGGAAAATTCTAGGGTTAATCTCTACAGAGACTAACCGATTGGTCGTTGTTGGTGCTATGTTGGACCAGCTGCGGCTGCGAATCGGCGGCGATGACGTCCTTGTCGACCAGTTCCTTCATGGGGTCCAATTCGCCGCACGGAGCGCACCAGCCACGCCCCCTCCTCCGGCAGGTAGGATCATCCTCGCCGGCAAAATGTGGGCTTTTTACCGATGGCGAGTAGTGGGCGGCGACGAATACGTGGGTGTATAGGCAGAGGCGATCGAACGCTAGAGGCGGGAGCGAGATTTGGGGAGTGAAAATTCAATTTGTTTGGGAGAGAGAGGTCAAGGCCGCGCACAATTCGCCACTTTTGAAATTTAGGTACGAACATGCACGTATACGGCATCGTGCACACCCAGAGATTTGCCCGAACCAACCAATCAACCAACCAAGCAAAAGAAAAGGCGCACAATGTCGGTCCACAAACGTGGCAACATAAACCGAACACCAAAATAGGGTGTTCAAAAAAAAAGAACACCAAAATAGGAGGGACATTTTTTTGTTTTGCGCAGTACTACTAAATACTAGAAGGGAGAACTACTGAAAAACAAAATACTAGAAGGGACAGTTGGCACATTTAATTTCACATGGCATCTAGCTTTTTTGTTCATCGCTAGCTATGTTGTACCAATTAGGTAAAATGAATGGATAATTAGTAAACCCTAGCTATTGTCAAGGTTTATCGGTGTGTGTGTCTACATGGCCAAGTGTGCTTGCACGGTGTGGGTCCAGGTGAGTGTGATGCACGGGACGGGCCTTTGTGGTTAGGGCCCACATCAAGCGGCACCGAATTTTGAAGAAAGTGAAGGAACGAGCCCCGCACACCGTCCGCATGCCGGACTTGTTCCCTCCCATTGGCTAGATCCAACATGCGATATGGCCTCGTTTACACTTAGCACGTGTGAGGGTTTATGCATGTCCCTCTCGGTGTTTGACCATACCCTTCATGGCTCATATGATGAGACCACGCCAGGCCCCCTGATGCACCGCCTAGGCACAAACCGGACGCGTTACCTCTCGGTAGCTAGATCCAAACCATGCACCCCCGCTGTTTAGACCCAAGTGGAGTAGCGCCTAGACACATGACCCGCGGCACTTGTGCCAGCCGCCGAACCATGCATCCCCGCCGTGTAGTCTCATACATGGCCATGTGTGCATGCATGTTGTGGTTCCAGCTGAGTGCGATGCATGGGACGGTCCTTGGTTACTAGGTCTAACATCACGCGGCAACGAGATTTGAGGCAAACTAAGGAACGGGCCCCGCACTCCCTTCATAGGACGGACGCATTCCCACTCTGTGGCTTGATCCAGCATGGGATATGGCCCCAGTTGCCCACAGCCTATGTGAGGGCCTATGCATGCTGCTCTCGATGTTTTACCACACCCCCTAGTGGTCGTATGATTACACTTGCGCTAGGTCCCGTGAATTTTTGGCCCCTCGTGAATTTGCATGGATTATAACGGCAGCTGGCGAGCATCATAGCCTAGGGAACGGCGTCGAGGCCACCCCTCCCTTTGGTACCATATGGTGCATATATGGACCAAAGATCTTAACATGGGCCTTTCATCCCAATCCTTGCTATGATTTCATGTGGCTGCCATAGATCTTGAAATTTCGAGGTTACAACCCTAGAAATGCGGTAAATGTCCCGAATATGGGAGTGAGGGGGGCGAGAAAGGCCATGCAATAAACTATCCCCATAATTTATGTTTGTTTTATATGGCAAGACAAACAAGTTCTTTTAAATAAGGATTTTTAGCATGTTTTAATAAGGATTTTAAAATTTCACATTATAAGGTGCTTATTTTTTCCTAAAACAATGGTGTTGTAAATGCACAAAGCTCCTCATTGAGCCTCTCACCATCATGTTCACGTTGAACTCACCCTAAAATCAAGGAGAGGTGGATCGAATCTCCCCACGGGGGGCAACCTCCACCTAGTAGCTAAATATGGTTAGTTGAGAATTTCCCCCAAGTCGTTTTTTGAGGCAAAATCACGTTCTTCTTTTTTCCTCCAATATTGTGGCGAAATACATGGAAGACAAATCGTGGGAGGCACGATGGAACGAGTGCACCTGTTTTCCCCCTCCAAAAGTGCACTAGTTGCCATATTGCATGTGAACGTGTCACCTGTACAAACAATTGAAATGTTGTTTTTATTTTGTTAACAATTCCTAAATATTGAATTTCAGCATGCACCTACCCCATGGTGGTTAGGTCAAATTTGTCTTATCCAAGCTCCACCAGCGACCATGCAAATTCTTGTACCATGCACGTGCTGCTCCGGGCCTCCGGCATCCGGTACCGGACAGGGGAATCTGGATATGATGCAATACAATTCATCTTGACCCATATCATGCACCCTTAGCCAACTAGGCCGACAACATGCACTGCTAGCGACCTCGATCTAGGCCATGCAGTAGTGTCCACGATGGGCAAAGATGCTCAGCTGGACATGTTTGATGGCACTAGTGCATGATGCCCAATCTCGGTGTGCAAGACGGGTAGCCATGTGTCGCTTTGACATGCTTGGCATACGGAGGGAGGGACTTGTTGGAGAACTAACGAACTGATGTGGGGTCAAGGATGGCTGGATGGTGTAGGTTAACTTGGCTGAAGGGGAACGGTTTGAGGCCATTTGAACAATGTATGCCATGGTTATGGTCATGAGCTAGCTCACTTGCCTTGCCACAAAATTTTACATAAGGGGACAGTGTAAACTTAAACATTTTGAGTTTTATTTTTGGATATCCTATTTGTTACATTTATGGCACCGTGTACAACAAATTTGGGGTTATTTTGGAGATGGTCAAAAAAATCACTTCATTATAGACGGACCATTTGGTCTCTTAAGCGAGTTTTTCTAACAAGGTGGTTTTTTGACCACATCCAAATCACCTGAAATTTTGTACACGTGATCTCTTTCATTAAAATAGACATAATATGAAAGTTTTCCATTTTTTAGAATTTTATAATTTATAGTGGCTCAGTGAAACTCAGGTACATACCTCTGACTTTACCTTAAGGGGACAGTGTAAACTTCATTATTGTTGAATTTTCTTTGATAATCATGTTCATTACATGTATGTGACAATGTAAAAAAATGGGTGATTTGGAGATGGTCCAATCATAAACATGTGACCATATACAAAAGAAAAAGCCCACCACTATTAGGAGATTTCAGACCCCACAACCTGCATACGACTAGAAACCCAACCATATGGGCCAGGATGCAGGCCCGTGGGATATTGATTTCTCCTGCTAGTAGGCCCCAACAGGGCATACACAGAACTGGATAGGGAACATGCTGTTTCAGTGAGAGAGGCTCATGCAAATGGTCTCTCGGCCGCGTATATAAGTAGGTGCGTGCGCTTCTCGCTTGGCAATCCTGGTGCGTCTCGTAGTTGGGCTATCCCAGGCAAACCTCATCGGTGTGCTGGACCACGCGTCCCTGTAGATGGTTGGCCTGGCCCATCTTGTATGCATATCCTTTTTCTTTTTTGATTTTCACATATTCTCTTTCATTTATTATTATACAGTTCTAAAACAAAGGTGCTCCTGGGTACCAGCAAGTCTGGCATGAGGATTTCCCTCTGAATGTAAATTGTGTCGTGACCGCCGATTTGGTCGGTCCTAGTAACTGGAATGCAAGGTGTTCCACGTCAAAAAAAACAAAGGTTGTTGTAAACGCACAAAACTCCTTCTTCAACCTATCACCATCACATTCACGTTGAACTCACCCTAAAATCAAGGACAGGTCGATCTAATTCCCCACGGGGGGCAACCTCCACGGAGTAACTAAATATGGTTACTTGAGATTTTCTTCCCAAGTCGTTTTTTGAGGGGAAAATACATTTTTCTTTTTTTCCTCCAATATTTCTGGTGAAATACATGGAACAAAAATCGTGGGAGGCACGGGGGCTGCCTATATTTTCCCCTCCAAAAGTGCACTTGTTGCCAAAATGCATGTGAACGTGTCATATTCCACATTTTCCTTATAACATGTTGTACACCTGCACAAACAATTGAATTGTCGTTTTCATTTTGTTATCAATTCCTAAATCTTGAATTTCAGCATGCACCTATCCCATGGCGTCTCATCCAAGCTCCCACATCAACCGCGCAGATTCTTCTACCATGCACGTGTGCTGCTCCGGTGTCCAGTACAAGAGAGGGGAATCTTGATCCGATGTGATGCGATTCATGTCTACCCATAGCATGCACCGCTAGGCAACCGGGCCGACAACATGCACCGCTAGCCGCCTCGATCCAGACAATGGGCAAAGATGCTCAGTTGGACATGTTTGTTGGCACTAGTGCATGATGCGCCAATCTCGGTGTGCAAGACGTGTAGCTGTGTGTCGTTTTAACATGCTTGGCATACCGAGGGAAGGGACTCGTCGGAGATCCAACGAACCGAGGTGGGGTCAAGGGTGGATGGATGGTGTGGGTCAACTTGGCTAAAGGTTTATGGTGGGTGTCTACGTGGCCAAGTGTGCATGCATGGTGTGAATCCAAATGTGTGTGATGCACTGGACGGGCCTTTTTGGATAGGGACCACATGAAGCGGCAACTAATTTTGAGGAAAATGAAGGAACAGGCCCCGCACTCCGTCTGCATGACGAACTCGTTCCCTCCATTGGCTAGATCTAGCATGTGATATGGCATCGTTTCCACATAGCCCGCGTTAGAGCTTATGCGTGTCGCTCTCGGTGTTTGACCACACCCTTCATGGGTCATACGACGAGGCCACGCCAAGCTCCGTGAAGCAACACCTAGGCACAAACCGGACGTGTTACCTCTTGGTAGCTATATCCAAACCACATGCAGACCCATCGTCTAGACGCACGTGTGGAGCATCACATAGACGTTTAGACTCATACGTGGACATGCATCCTCTTGGTAGACGTTTAGACTCATGTGTTACCTCTTGGTAGCTAGATTCAAACTGGACTCACACCACTTACGCCAGTCCCCGAACCATGCATCCCCGCCATTTAGACTCATATGTGGATATGTGTGCATGCATGTTGTGGGTCCAGTTGAGTGCGATGCATGAGATAGGCCTTGGTTACTAGGTCTAACATCATGTGGCATCGAGATTTGGGGCAAATGAAGGAACGGGCCCCGCACTCCTTTCATGGGCCGGACGCATTCTCTCTCGATGGCTTGATCCGACATGCGATATGGTCCCGTTTGCACACAGCCTATGCGAGGGCCAATGCATGCCGCTCTCGATGTTTTACCACACCCTCTAGGGGTTGTACGATGACACCATGCCAGGTCCGGTGAATTTTTAGCCCCTCGCGAATTTGTATTGATTATAACGACAGCAAACGGGCATCATAGCCATAGAGAATGGCGTCGAGGCCATGCCTCCCGTTGGTATCATATGGCACATATATGGACCAAAGATCTTAACATGAGGCACTCATCCCATTCCCTGCTATGATTTAATGGTGGCCATGTAAGATCTTGAACTTTCAAGGTTACAACCATAGAAATGCCATAAATGGCCTGAATATGCGAAAGGGGCGAGAAAGGCGACACAATTACCTACCCCCATTATTGAAGTTTATTTTTTCTGGAAAGAAACATTTTTTTATAAATAAGGAATTTTCAGCACTTATTAATAACGATTTTATAATTTCACATTCTAAGGTGCATTTTTTCTCTAAAACAAAGGTGTTGTAAATGCACAAAACTCCTCCTTGAGCCTCTCACCATCACGTTCACGTTGAACTCACCCAAAAGGATTTCCCTCTTTTTTACGATTTGTATTTGTTTTTGTTTTTTAGACAAAAGGATTTTGCTTTGTGTTTTTATTAGTAACATAGGGTTTTACTTTGTGACTAGTAAGCGGCATGTGGGCCTGTTTGGTTGTTTCTTTACGAACTGGACCCATGGGCCATTATTTTCTGTGCTTGACACGGATAGGGTCCGTTCATCACCCCATCGCCCACACACCCCCGCCCCCCCCCCCCCCCCCCCCCCCCAAACCCCCCCCCCCGCCTACTCTCCTGGCCACTCTCGACGGTTGGAGCAGAAGAGCGTGGAGTGAGATTGGGAGGCCTCCAGCAAGCACCTAGCGACTACCGGCGACTAGGTGAAGTGAGAAACCCTAACTTGTAATCTTCGACTTCTTTGTTCCTTGTTGTGTTGCCGTTTCGGAAGTTGGATATGGTTTTCAAAGTCAGAGATTAGATAGTTAGGATTTTTAAATCGGAGGTTAGATGGAAGGCGATGCAGAGATTGAAGGAAGTTGTCTACATCAGTGGCTTGCTGGGTATTTTTTTCTAGGGTTTTAGTATTCCAGGGTTTTCATAACAATGAACAAGTGCAGATGCGTAACACAATAGCAGAAAATTTCAGCAAACAGTCATTTAAAAACTTAAAAAAATATTGGCCTTGTGCAGTGGCGAATCCAGGAAGAAACCAGAGGGTGGGCTCAAAACTTATAAGTTGGGCTAGTGGATTAAATTCCTTTTTAGGCCGAAATTAGGTTGGGTTTAGTAAGGTAGCCATTAACTTGTAGTCCTAGATTGCAAGTCAACTAAACATTTCTCAGAATAATATTTACTGCAGTGTTCGTTTTTTGCAGAATATGAAATTTTGATCCAAATATTTATATCTTTGTAGGGAAATAACAATAACCTCTTAATTCTGTTGCCTAAATTAGTTCATATTTTGAAGATTATAAATGTGAGGGCGTACAATATATCAGAGTTTTTAGGAATTATTTTAATCTTTATTTTGTGTGGTTATGTAGTACCAGGAAAAAGTGAAGTAAGTGCATTTTCTCCAATATGACACACAAGTGGCTAATTGAGTTGGTTACCCTGACGATCCTTCGTCCGTCCAGAACAGATTTTCTTTTCTTTTTCAAGGAACATATTGTTGGATGCGGATGTATGTAGATGGGCTGTATGTTGAAGCCGTGCGTGTGTACATTCGGGTGGGCCGAGTAACAGCATTAGTAGGATTTATGTTTTGATAGGACTTTTCTCAGAGATTACTGCTCAGTCTCAGGCACTACCTCATTTGTGCTGCAGAGGAGGAGGGGCCAATTCCGCGTGTCAGCGCTCGGGGTGAGCCCATGTTGCCAGTCGAGGATCAAGGGAAGGACATGTCTGAACAAGATGTGGTGCGGCGGGCACGTGCTGTGTTGCGGGGTTATGAGGAGTGGAGGGCGAGCCACCCGCTCAGTTCAAGTATATGATTGTTGATTACTGATGCAGTACCTTCGTTGATTATACTATATGATTTTTGCCTAGTGTGTTTACATGCATAAGCCCTTTTCTTAAATTCTCATCCTTTGCTTTTCTTCATTTTATTTTGTTTACACAGGTGGTGTGCATAGCCTGTCGACAGGACTGCAACAGGCCCGATGCTGATGGGTTGACATTTACCAATAGGCTAGATGGGGACACTTCAGCTATGGTATATATATCATGTCAATTTTTACTTGTATTGTGTTTGTTCCCCTCTACTTTGAAGATTAACAAAATGTAGGAAATAAATATAAATTAAATTCTACATCTACAGATCGTGCCATGCTACGCATGGCACCAGTTCAGCGCCATCCCAGACAGTTCATTGCTTTTTCAAGCGACAGGGAGCCGCACATATGATTTTGGCGTGTCGAAAGGGAATTCAAGGGCGATCATCTGTGGTGAAAACTGGTGCAGGTTTGTTGAAGACTTCGACCTGCGAGAAGGCGACCTTGTCTCCTTCGATTTGACTGAAGACATTCCTATGGTGTACTGCTGCAACCTGCCAAGGACATGCGATCAAAACAAAGAGTATAAAGATCCTCTAGAATAAGCTGTCATAACGAAGGGAATTAATCTGACTAAGCAAGAGGAGTGTAACCTACATGACCTTTTGGCGATGAAGAAAGGTTATATAGGTGCATTTTTTGTCCACCGCTTCACCAAGTCGAACATAGCAGGAAAGACAATGGTATGTTTTTGGTGTACTAGTATTTTCTATTTTGTATGCAATTTTCTTTGTTTTTTCATGGAGAGAAAGATTAATGATATGCTATTGTAGCTGGAACCAGTGAATACTAATGTGTGTTTTTGCGTATCCTTTTGTTTCCCGTAACTGAAGATCCTTATGTAATATATGTAGATGTAGCTGAAGATCCTTTTGTTTACTGCTCCTTCACATATTTGATAATTTTTCTTCCTATGATGGTGCATACAGAGATTACCGGTGAAAGTTGTCGATGCCCTGAAGACCCCAGGAGATGGTGAGATACCGGGAGATGGGCTTGCTGGCATTTGGCTGTGCAAGGACAGTTTCATGCCGGTCAAGTACCACAAGTGTGATGATGGCCGCACCATCTTCGGCAAGGGATGGAGTGATTTTGTTGACAGTGAAGAGCTCAAGGTTCATAAAGCCGTTCTTTTCGGTTTCAAGACCACCACCCATGAAGATCTTCAGATCGAGGTGGTTATGAACATGCTAACCGAGGAGCCACAAATGTAGCACAACAACGCAAGTGTCCTTTACACTAGGTATAGTGCAAAAACTATGTTGATAGTAGTTATGCATCTATGGGGTTACGTCTGCATTATGTCTTGGGTGATGATGACTATGAGAGGAGGACATGTTGCCGTTAGAGGAAATGCTAGGATTGGGCCGTATTCAGGACTCAAAATAGGGCTTACATAGGTGGTTGCTTTATTGGCTGTTATTTCCCTGGCTATAATCATGAACAATGGTAATGCAAATGGAATCGTTAAGGGGGTTTTATTAATATTTTAAATCATGGAGTTAAGATGTTAGAACTACCTATGAGTGTTTGCGTAGGAGATGCGGGAAAGGCATCAGTTGTGTTCTTGACTCTTTGGTAATGCAGGAATAATGTGAGATTACAAAATAAATGGTATAGTGATCTTATGATTCTTGTTTAGCTAATTTGCTTGTGGATCATGGGATGGTCTATATTGCAGATGAAGGTGGTAAACAAAGAGGTGCTGATGTTGGGAGCAAAGAGGTGCTGATGGTCTATATGCGCAGGCTAGAGCATGTAGCAGGTGAATTTTATAGTTCATCGCAAGTGTGGAGTCACAGGGTACTGCGGTGTCGCTTGCGCATCTCTCAACTATATTTTCTATCCTCTGCCGTAGTTTTATTTTTTGGACCTTAACGTTAAGTCTGGCTGGGCTTGCTACCATGTATAATTTGTGCTGCTAGTTGATTACTTTAGTTTCTAGCTGTGGTTTGTATCAGAGGCTTGAAAGACCATGTGGTTTCTGTTAATGGAAAATCAAAGGGGGCGACCCTTCTTTTGATTAAAAAATGAACTTTCTCTATGCAATTAAAAAATAAAATTTCCCTATTTTCAAACCCAGTTGAGAACAGTATTCATTATAAATTTGAAATAATCTTTTGGTAAAAATGGCTATCGCATCCTGTATCATAGCTAGCGAAACCAAAACAAAATAAACGTCTTGATTATTCATTCATTATAATATCTTGTGAACGTGGATCAAATTAGGCAAGACAATTAGGATAAAGGATGATTCAACTTGCAGGAAATTTGAACTTACGACTTACTAGCAGTATAATAAAGTTTACAGACTATTAGCTAGATAAATAGAAGAAACATTTTAGGTTGATTCATTCTTGCTTCCGGACTTCCTTGACCGCCTAGATGGTTTGGCGAGATGCTGGCACTGACTCTCGAACCCCTTCTGGAAGTTCACCAAGTGCCTGTATACATCGTAGGTGGCATACACGTCCCTGGAAGCATAGTAGATGTTCTTCAAGGGCAAGGGTGCTTCTGCCCATATATGGTGGTCATCTTCTGTGATAGCATCCTTCATCTTGTTGTAGCTGTGGTGGATGATGGAACCAGCGTAGTCAGCCAAGCCATACTTTGACTTAATCGTCACTGGATCAGGCACTCTCCACATATTTTGAATATCCACAAAGTTCCGTACCACCAGACCAATACGCTTGAGTTTTTTCTCTTCATTGTTGATGTCCACCCCAACAAAGGTGTACTCCTGGTCGACCAGGAAGGCGGCAAGCAGGCTGCAGTGCTCATCAGCAACGCTTATGTGGTACACGAGGATGTAGATGCCAACGCATAACTGGACCACGGCAGCCATCTGTGTCGGGCCACGAGTCTAGGTGTACTCCACAGCCAGTGCAACTATCTTCTGGTCGTCGTTCTACATGCAGTATTTGAATCTGCGAATGCTGTACTGAACACAACTAGCCTTGTTCTTGTACTTCACAAAAATTTCGGTATTTCCATCTGCCCTGACAGCATAATCTTCCACGAACGCCATGCCGAAGGACTTTAATTGATGAAACCAGTATAAGACATGAAGCATGACAATAACATGATAACAATAAGTCGAGATGAATATGACGGCAGATAGTATAGTAATTATGGTGCTATTGGAAGTTTATGTAAACAAGTGCATGAACAATTTAAACTAAACAAGTACTCCCTCTGTAAAGAAATCACTAAAGTAGTGAACCAAAAGTTGTTATATTTCCTTGCAGAGGGAGTATATGCGAATTAACAATCAAAATTTACGCTCTTGAAATATTTATCTAAACAACTGCATCAACAATCAAGAATAAACATGTATCTATGAATTGTTCATCGCCCATGCAGATGAAACTATGTGTACAAACTAAAGAAGCAGGGGAAAATAAGAAATTGACAAGACAACAGACTGGATGTTGCATGCAGATGAATCTGTGTGCAAAATTCTCATAAGGCAACAGACTACATGTTGTAGGCAGATGAATCTGTGCGCACAAAATAAAGAAGCAGGAGAACAAGAAATTGACAAGAAGAAGGCCATCGTATGTGCTTCTACTGGAGAACTACTAACAAAATTGACAGGAAGGAGAACTCACCGTTCTAGAAGCCAGATTGTTAGGAGAGTGGGCGACACAGAGGAAGAGGGAATCGAGAGGACACAGAGGTAGAGGAACCATTTTTGGAGAGTCGTGGCAGTGAGGACGAAGCGCCCTCACGCATGCCCGCCCTAAATAATTGGGATGGGGCTCGTCCCGCCTGTTGGAGTCCCCGCTTCCTTTCTCATGTTCACATTTAAAATGGGACCATCCCATTATAATAGGCCCGTATAAGAAAGCACAACAAGCACAAACGCTTCACGGTTGAGATTACTGATCTAAACTTGCTAAAAAATTCTCAAAATAAAAAAATAGCTAAAAAAACATTACGTGATCTAAAACTACCTCTTCGTGAGATCCCAAATTCCCAATATTTCCTTGTGGTCGGTTGTTAGAGAATCCCCTATAAATAAACATTACGTGATCTAAAACTACCGCTTCGTGAGATCCCAAATTCCCAATATTTCCTTGTGATCAGTTGTTAGAGAATCCCCTATAAATACAAAGCTTTTCATGGCATAGATCGTATACTCCACCCCATGCCTCCCACCCCACACCTCCCATACCTAGCCTTCCATGACTACACTGAATTACCACCCCACGCCGCCCAAAGTAGCTCCCAGGTCGGTGAAGCCGACGGAGCCGTCATCTTCGAAGCCTGCGTCAGCGAATCCTGAGATGAAAGAGAAGGGCACGTCAGAGAAGCCGACGAAAGAGATGGGCACGTCAGAGAAGCCGGTGAAGCAAAAGATGAAAGAGAACGACAATGGAGTCGGTCGCCATCGAGAGAATCCTCCGGTAACGATCGAGATCCTTATATTCTGTATACTCCCTCCTTCCCAAGTCTGCATGCAATCCCATTATTTACGGCGCACTTCCTTTTGATCTCATTTAGTTACAGCCATAATGAACTATCCCTATTTCACCGAAGGGAGATGGGTGTGTCTAGAAAGAAAAGAAAAAAGGACAAAAAAGGCTTGCACGAATCTTAGCGTAAAATCAATGACATAGGACTTAGATGTGCAATACTTAGAGCACATCTAGATGTGCTTTAGCAAAACTTAAGGGATATCGTGGATGCCTTCCTCTCTTAGGTTTTAGTCATGAATGCCTCTCTCTGTAATGAAACTTGCGCTAATTTTCGTGCTGGAAAGTTCTACGTGTAACGATATGGAAAGGAAGGACTAGTAATTTAACTTTGTTTAAAACCAGCAACCGAATCAACAAGATAATCATAGTACTCCTAAATGCCTGATCAAATACGCAGTAGATAGAATACAAAGTAGTTTTGTACGTAAGTTGTTTTCTCTTTTTGTTGATTGGCCTGTTTTACACTAAACGTCTATAAATTCAAGACTAGTGTATGTAGTTAATTTGTTCACTATGAATCTGTGGTAACTGGTCCAATTTGTCAGTTATGCGTGTTTCAATGGTCACAATGTACATGATTTAGTAAAAACATGCAGAATTATGAGACATCTCACTTATTTGGCATTGAGAACATCAAATGTATGTACTATATTAAATTTTAGGTTGACGAGAAAGAAAGGAGAAAACTAAAGAGAAAGATGGACAGTAGGCTCACATGTTTCGGTCCATGTCAACATTTTTAGGCTGCTTGATGATGCCTAGTTGTGTTTTTGGTTTCTCGGGTCACTACTATGGTCATGTTTACTGGACATAAGGTTATCTTCTCTGTTTATATGCCTTAAAATTTGGAAATTGCTAATTTTTTGGCATAGGATTTCTAAATGAGTTCTTAGTCTCTAGTCATTGAAACTGTTGGTGATTGCCATTGAAACTGTTGGTGATTGCCCTTAATTTTGCATGGTCTTTACAAATTGATCTTTATGAATCTGATGGGAACTAAGGAGTATGTGCTCTTGAATGCTTGCAATGGAACTGCTACATTCCTTTTTTGAGATTATCTATAAACTATTGATCTTCTGATCATGTATGAAATTATTTTCGTAAGCGTGACGCCTGAAACTTTAGTAGTGTACATAGACCAAAGTCTGCTCTTTCTACTAAAAATCTATACTATTATCAGCAAATTTGCCGACAGAGATAGCTTGTTTTTCTATGTCTGGTGTTCATTATATGGCCTAGAAGCTCTATGATTTCATGCAGTACTGTAGATCATAATTTTGATATTGGCATAGATTAGATCTAGTCGGTTCTATGTGTGTTTAAATGAATACCATACAGAATCTAATCACACTATTTGTACATTCAGGGAACTCATGTTGCTTCATTGCTGCAATACGAGAAGTTCATAAAAGAATTAAACGCACAACAACTGACGTACATCAAGTTGATTGGACTGGGTGAACTTCTCAAGACTCCTGGCATGAGAATGAGACATCTACTGTGCCAGGCCATCGCTTATTCATATGATGCAGAGCAGGATGCCTTTATAATTAATGGGAGATCATGTAGGATCACACTAAAAGATGTGGAGCATATAACAGGCCTGCCCTGCATGGGGAAGAATCATGTCTCTTCAAATCACAATGATACTTTGGAGTTGTGGAAGAAACTGAAAGACCCCAATGACACAAAAGTAACTTTGAAAGGATTTCTTGCCAAGATGAAAGGCGACAGCACACCTAATTTTGTCAGGCCATTTGTCTTGTACACCATAGGCAAATATGTATGCCCGACAACACAGCAGTATGTGGACAACAGATACCTTGGGATTGCTAGAAACATTGAGACAATAAAGAGCACCAATTTTGGACAGCTTACACTTGACCATCTTATGGCTAGCGTCAGGAAATTTGTAAATGGTGAAGCAAATCTGGAGGGCAACCTACCACTGCTGCAAGTAATACACTCATTATTAACATACCATACATTTAATTTTATGGAAAATTTTCTAAAATGTTTTTGTTGTAATGCAGACGTGGTACTACGAAAAGTGGAGGGTGCACCAATTGGACTCTACCATCTCGTATGCATCAAGGTTAAGGACGTTGATCCAAAACTGGAGTGACGAGAAGGCACAGAAGGTTGACAACATAATCAACAAAAATTATATAGGGGTTGGAGAGGTAAAGTGTTAGTACTATGTGACTGGATTATCTACCATATGTTTTGAATGATACTAACGACACTAACATGCAGTATGTCGATGACCTGTTGCGGCCTTTCAATCCTCCACTAGTTGGGACGCCGATCAAACCAAAGACTGACAGTCAGGTAAATGATGAACATCAGGCAGAAATATATATTGTAACTTTGCAAGTACAATCGAAGTCATATGCTTCTAACTGCTTGTAATTTGCACGATAAGGCACTCATGGGCCGTGTATTGGCTGATTTGAAAGAAGTTGCCTCCATTGTGCGGGAGGCCAGTGCACAACAATTTGATAGGATGTGCACCCTTGAAAAAAAATGGACGAGTGCCTTAGGCGTCCACTTGCGAACGACAGACGCACGGGCGACCTCATCACATAATTCAATGTAAGTATACCATTATGAGTTTCTATAAATAGTTTTACTATCAATACTCTCCACACTAACACATTTTTTTAAAAGAGCCGCCGCTATGGAATATTTGATTCTGATCGCCCAGGAGTAGAGGACATACAGCTATCTGACCTAGGAGTACTTGCGGACCCAATGGAGGTCCCATGAGAGAATACTAGTCACCAGCAAAAACAAAAAGATGACACGAAGGTCATTGCCAAAGGCATTTCTATTAAGGGAATACAAAAAGATAACATGGATCCCCCCATGAAGAACGTGGCTGAAGATTTGCAGCCTGCTCCTAGTTTGCAATCGCAAAAGCATTCAAAAACCACCGCAAGCCTTGAAGCATTCATGGTGATACACATTTCACATCTAACTGATTTTGTTTTAAGTTAATGCAGATTCATAGCTAACATATGATCTTCCATGTTCAGGATGAAGAAGACAGAGTTGTTGCTGCAGCTTGCAAGGAGAGTCTCAAGAATATTTCACAGCTTTATAAAGAGTTGGATGCTTCGCAGGGTGCTCCGAGTTTGGATTCACGAAAGCATTCCAAATACACCACAAGCCTTGAAGCTTTCTTGGTGATGCACATTTTACAATTAACTATTTTTGTTTTTTTATTTTGCATAGATTGCAAGCTAGCTAAAAAGTGCTTTATTTCGAATAACAGGATCCTCTGAATTTGAGGCACAATGAGAATGTGCAAAAGGCTGAAGAAAGAAGAGATCAAGATGATGAAGATGTCAGTATTGAGGTGGGGGGAGAGGCAGGTACCAAAAGCAATCACCGGTCTGCCAAGGCTAAGGGAATAAGGGAGCCGGAAGAGCCCCATGTCTTCCCAGTTGATGAGGACAACTATGATGATTCTTTAGCAAAGCAGCGACAAGACAGTGTGGTTGATTCCATGCTACCAACTCGTGCGAGTATCCGTAAAAGAGTGGCATCTTCATTATTGTGCAATGAAGATTATGTTCTGTACGATAGTGATAAGAAGAGAAAGAAAAACAGGACTCCATCGGAGTCTACCAACGATTCCAAGGACACAAAGAATACAAAGAGGAAAAATCGTGCAAGCAATTTAAAAGATACAGACATAGGTGCTTCGGGGCTGGAGACCGACCTTGACAAGTTTCGACAGATTTACGTGCCCGAAATTGTCAACACCTCAGATCTTGATAAACACTTGGTGGTAATTGATGACATTGTTCTGCTACAGAAGCATTTGCAATGCCTCACCATGACAGATGGAGGCAAAGATGACAAATGGTTGGGTGACGAAGTAAGATATTTGCCAAATTATTTTATCAGTTTTCTTTTGCACGGTACAATTAACTTGATTTTTGTTTTAATTGGTTGATGCTGTGATTCAAATCATGTGTCATGATCATCCTAAGGACATAAGGGACGGGTAACTAGTTTACATTGAGAGGGTGGCTGGCGTCGCTATGCTTGAAAGAGATGGTAAGGTAGAGAACTGCCACGAGGCCGCTTTGGTGGGCAGTCATGGAACAACAAAAGGAGACAACTACCTCAGACATGATCTGGTACCATCTAACCATGACATAAACACATTTATTTTTCTAATTATTATGCATGTTGATGTAATCATCTTTGCTGTCCAGGTTTTTCTACCTACAAACATGGTGAACACCCACTGGTTCCTTGTGGTCGTAAACCCCAGAAGGAGGGAGATTCAGATTCTTGATTCACTTTTCAGCTACGTAGTACGCACACAAGTGGTTCACGTGGTGAGATTTTAAACGTCTTTCAATATAACACAGGATTTAGCATCATACCTAACCATGAACCGTGAGCAACTTCTCATACCATGGACTTTGGCAGATACGTGGGGTGGAAGCACATCTGAGAGCATCGCTGCGAATCAATGGACCACAAAGCCATGTATGGCAAGACATTAACGTGACCCAATGGACAGTAAAGCATGTTCCTGTGCCAAGACAAGATGACAAGTCGGTCAACAGTATTAGCTTCTAATTATGTTTTTCATTGTTAATACGTAAAATTCTGCTAACAGAATTAATTGTTGTAGTTCTTCTTGTGCACTCTACATGCTGAAGAACATCAAATTCTTTACGGGAGAAGATCTTACGCTGTGTTATGACCAAGTACGTAGAGTAACACCTAAAATTCTGTCAATTTTGTAAACATATGGAACGATACTAACATATCCTCCCATGCAGGCATACATTGACAATTATAGAAGAGAGTTGCTTGTTGTCCTTCTTAATTCGCCCTACAACAAATTGAAGTCCATGAAAAGGCTGAAGACGTACAATGCTAGCCTATCGGATGCAGCTGCGATTAAAGATCACGAAGATGCAAGCAGTTAGTCCAGCAGTGGTTGATACTTAGATCTGGAGTGTACACTTGGTTATGAAGTGGTAGAGTAGGGTGTGTTTTGGTTTTAGTCCCGAAGAAGGTTTCGTAGCCATGTTCTTAGTCCAGTGTGGATTAATCAAGTTGTAATATTTCACAGTACTGGTTCCAAAATACTATTCTTGAAATAAATTTGGTCTGCATGGCAGACGCTAAAACATATATTTACTTTTCACAACCAAAACTTTTGAAGCTTAGGAAGGTTAACTGAATTCTTAAATTTATATTTAAGTTTCGTCGGAGTCTGGACAAGATTCAGAACAATTACATCGCTAGTTAGAAGTTTTAGAATTTTTTTAACATCGCTAGTTAGAAGTTTCAGAAAAATTTCAGTGAGTGCTGAAATATTTTGGCCGAAATTCAGTGGGGCTGAAATATTTTGGCTGAAAGGCAAATATTGTAGTTAGTACTGAAATGAATGAAGTTCAGTTATTTCATCGAAATCTCACCTAAATGAAAACCATGGTGTCGTGCCATCTTGAGCAGCACCAGACATGATTCAGTATTATTAACAAAATTTGGTCTCACATATACGAGGAAAAAAGGTATGAGCATGAGCATGCAAGATCGGATGGGCAATAAAATAGCTTCACAAGAGAGTTAAATACTTCACGTGTGAAGACTCAATCCTAGTTGACTTTAGAACCAGATTTCATCCTAAAAGAGGTCCAGTGAACTACTTATAACCAATAATAAAAGCGGTCCGGTTCTTTTGGCTGATTTTCAAAGAAACGGGAACTATATCTTTCTGATGATCGTGATTCTCAGGAGACCTACGTGTTGTTACGCAACTTACCTTGGTTTTTTAAAACCATAACTTACCTTTGCTAAACTCTCCACGCCCCCCCCCCAATATTCAACCAGGTGGGTCCCCTCCCTTGATTTCCTCCAATGGAAGAAATCTATACGTAGATATATGCCCGTGTTGTTACGATCCCTATAAATAGGGATCCTTTGAAACCTCATAGATCATAGTTCATCCTTCTGCGCCACCCAAACCAGCAAGACCGAAGGACGGAGCAACCCAAGAATCCAGCAAGACCGAATGAAGGAGCCAAACATGAATCCTCTGGTAACTCCCCACGATCTCCTGCTGCAGCCGCTGCTATTTTTCGTGCCACGATCTTCCTCCCATGATCTCTTGCTGCAACCCCACTCGTTGTTTGCATATTCATGTAACTTAGCATGTTTTTAAACAAATTAAGTTGGGACGTTAGGGGAGGGCCCTAGGATTTGTTTCCTACCAGATTGGCAGTTCATTGATTAATTCTAGGCTAAATCTTAGCGTCTGGTCTTGTCGATGCCAATTGGTGCAGCGGGCGATTGCCTTCTTTTTTTCCTTCTGCGCGAGTTATGGAAGGCATCGATGGCCCATGTTTTAATTCCATACTACTGACCATGATCAGCGCCTAGAGTTGAGGAGAGCACGGTTGGATAGTTTTTTATTTTCCAATCATTATTTTATTTCAGATAAGTGCCTTGCAATGGAGATTACCTTATATGACCATTCAAACGTTACCAAGCTGAATCTAATGATAGTATTTGCACATTCATGAAACTCAGCATGCTTGTACCTCATGAAGTAGCATAGAGCACAATTTTTATGTTGGTATATATAAGTTGTATTCGTTTGTATGAGTGTTTAAATTGTATACCATGCTGAATCTATTCACACTTGCACATCCATTGAACCCGGGATGCTTCTTTGCCGCCATATGAGGAGTTCATAAATGGATTAAACACGCAGCAAAGGATGTACATCCAGTTGATAGGACTGGGTGGACTTCTCAAGACACCAAGCATCAAAATTAGACGTGTACTGTGCCTGGCTATCGCTAATTCATATGATGCAGAGCAGGATGCCTTTATCATCAATGAGAGACCATGTAGGATCACACTAGAAGATGTAGCGCATATAACAGGCATGCCCTGCCATGGGAAGAAGCACGTCCCTTCAAATCTTGATGATAATATGGAGTTGTGGAAAAAACTGAAAGACCGTAATGACACCAAAATAACTTTCAAAGGGTTGCTAGACAAGATAAAAGGCGACAACACATCAAATTTTGTCAGGCCATTTGTCTTGTACACCATAGGCAAATATGTATGCCGAACAAAAGAGGAGTATGTGGATAAAAAATATATTGGGATTGTTAGAAATGTTGAGACGATAAAGGGGACATATCTTGGACAGCTAACGCTTGACTATTTTATGGATAGCGTGAAGAATTTTGTAAATGGTGAGGCAATTCTGGAGGGGAATCTACCACTACTGCAGGTAATTCGTAGTAGTACAATTATCAGTTACCTAACATACATTACAAATGTACGATAACGTTTGTAAACTGCTTTTGTTGTCATGCAGACATGGTACTACGAGAAGTTCAAAGTTCACTAATTGGACTCTAGCATCTCATATGAATCAAGGTTAAGGCCGCTGTTCCAGAACTGGAGCGAGGAGAGGGCAAAAAGGTTGACAATGTAATCCAGAATAATTATCTAGGAGTTGGAGAGGTAAAATGTCAGCACAATTCCTGGATTATGTAACATATATATTTTCTAAATCATACTAACGACACTAAACTACAGTATGTTGAGGACCTGATGAGGCCTTTCATTCTAGCACGAGATGGTACGCTGGCCAAACCAAAGACTGGCGCTCAAGTAAATGAGTTACATCAGGCACAAATATATATTGTAACATTCCAACTAGTATGAAGTTATATGATTCTAACTGTTTCAAAGTCTCAGATTAAGGTACTTGTCGGACGTGTATTGACTGGTTTGCAAGAAGTTGCCTCCCTCGTGCGGGAGGCCGGTGCAGAACAAGTCGATACGATATGCACCCTTGAAAATAAAATGGATGAGTGCCTTAGGCGTACCCGTACAAATGGCAAGCTCACGAAGGACCTAATCAAAGAATTGAACGTAAGCCTAGAATTATGATATTAGTATATATAATTGGAAATTTATGTGTACAAGTTTTTTTTCTAAATTAGTTTACTATGAAAACACCCCAGACTAACATGTATTTTTTAAAAGAAAAAACGCGATGGCATATTTCCAGGAGTGGAGGGCATACATCTATCTGACCTCGGGGCACCTTCACACCCAATGGAGGCCTCTGTTGAGAATGCTGAGCAGGCTTTTGACCAGGGGAAACAAAAGGATGTCACGGAGGTCGCTGCTAAGCACAATTGTAAGCAGGGAATAAAAAATGATGACATGGAGCCCCCCATGAAGAACCTTGATGAAGATTTTGACATACGCATGCATGTTAACTTAATTATGAAACAATCATTGTCGTTTCAAAAATAACATGTGGTCTTCCACGTACAAGATGAAGCATTTGAAAGAGCTACTATAAAAATCAAACAGGATTTCAATGGTGTTCATAAGCTTTGGAAAGAGATGGATGATATCCAGGGAGCTCCTAGTTTTGATAAGCAAATGCATTTCAAAGCCACCACAAGCCTTGAATATTTCCAGGTGATGCACATTTTACCTATAACTGAGCAAGAATCTGCTAAAGGCTAACTGCTGTCTACTACACAACCTTCCTCTTGTAGACGTTCTTGGGCCTCCAAGTGCAGAGGTTTGTAGGACAGTAGCAAATTTCCCTCAAGTGGATGACCTAAGGTTTATCAATCCGTAGGAGGCGTAGGATGAAGATGGTCTCTCTCAAGCAACCCTGCAACCAAATAACAAAGAGTCTCTTGTGTCCCCAACACACCCAATACAATGGTAAATTGTATAGGTGCACTAGTTCGGCGAAGAGATGGTGATACAAGTGGTATATGGATAGTAGATAATAGTATTTGTAATCTGAAATTATAAAAACAGCAAGGTAACTAATGATAAAAGTGAGCGTAAACGGTATTGCAATGTGTTGAAACAAGGCCTAGGGTTCATACTTTCGCTAGTGCGAGTTACCTCAACAATAATAACATAATTGGATCACATAACTATCCCTCGACATGCAACAAAGAGTCACTCAAAAATCACTAATAGCGGAGAACAAACGAAGAGATTATGGTAGGGTACGAAACGACCTCAAAGTTATTCTTTCCAATCAATCAGTTGGGCTATTCCTATAAGTGTCACAAACAGCCCTAGAGTTCGTACTAGAATAACACCTTAAGACACAAATCAATCAAGACCCTAATGTCACCTAGATACTCCAATGTCACCTCAAGTATCCGTGGGTATGATTATACGATATGCATCACACAATCTCAGATTCATCTATTCAACCAACACATAGGACCTCAAAGAGTGCCCCAAAGTTCCTACCGGAGAATCAGGATGAAAACGTGTGCCAACCCCTATGCATAGGTTCATGGGCGGAACCCGCAAGTTGATCACCAAAACATACATCAAGTGAATCACGTGGTATCCCATTGTCACCAAAGATACGCACGGCAAGACATACATCAAGTGTTCTCAAATCTATAAAGACTCAATCCAATAAGATAACTTCAAAGGGGAAACTCAATTCATTACAAGAGAGTAGAGGGGGGAGAAAACATCATAGGATCCAAATATAATAGCAAAGCTCGCGATACATCAAGATCATATCACCTCAAGAACACGAGAGAGAGAGAGAGAGAGAGATCAAACACATAGCTACTGGTACATACCCTCAGCCTCGAGGGAGAACTACTCCCTCCTCGTCATGGAGAGCACCGGGATGATGAAGATAGCCACCGGAGAGAGATTGCCCCCTCCGGCAGGGTGCTGGAATGGGTCTTGATTGGTTTTCGGTGGCTACGGAGGCTTCTGGCGGCAGAACTCCCGATCTATTGTTCTCCCGGATGTTTTAGGGTATATGGAGATATATAGGCGGAAGAAATACGTCAGGGGGCCACGAGGGGCCCACGAGGGTGGAGGGCGTGCCCAGGGGGTGGGCGCGCCCCCTACCTCGTGGCCTCCTTGAAGCTTCCCTTACGTGGACTCCAAATCTCCCGGGCTTCATCTGATCCAAAAATAAGTTCCGTGAAGTTTCAGGTCAATTGGACTCCGTTTGGTTTTCCTTTTCTGCGATATCCTAAAACAAGGAAAAAACAGAAATTGGCACTAGGCTCTGGGTTAATAGGTTAGTCCCAAAAAATGATATAAAAGTGTATAATAAAGCCCATAAACATCCAAAACAGTTGATAATATAGCATGGAGCAATCAAAAATTATAGATACATTGGAGACGTATCAGCATCCCCGAGTAGGTAAATGATAAAAATAGAATTTTTGATGCGGAGTTCTACTTGGCATAATTTCAATGTAATTCTTCTTAATTGTGGTATGAATGTTCAAATCCAAAAGATTCAAGAAAAAAGTTC
This sequence comes from Triticum urartu, assembly GCF_003073215.2. Classification (NCBI taxonomy): domain Eukaryota; kingdom Viridiplantae; phylum Streptophyta; class Magnoliopsida; order Poales; family Poaceae; genus Triticum; species Triticum urartu. Next base: position 491,654,296 of record NC_053028.1, on the reverse strand, counting down.
ATATTGACATAGAAACAATAATACTTCAAGCATACTAACTACGCAATCATGTCTTCTCAAAATAACATGGCCAAAGAAAGTTCATCCCTACAAAATCATATAGTTTAGTCATGCTCCATTTTCGTCACACAAGAATGCTCTCATCATGCACAACCCCGATGAAAAGCCAAGCAATTGTTTCATACTTTAGTAATCTCAAACCTATAAACTTTCACGCAATATATGAGCGCGAGCCATGGACATAGCACTATGGGTGGAATAGAATATGATGATGGGGGTTATGTGGAGAAGACGGAAAGGAGAAAGTCTCACATCAACGAGGCTAATCAAATGGGCTATGGAGATGTCCACCGATTGATGTTAATGCAAGGAGTAGGGATTGTCATGCAACGGATGCACTAGAGCTATAAATGTATGAAAGCTCAACAAAAGAAACTAGTGGGTGTGCATCCAACTTTCTTGCTCATGAAGACCTAGGGCACTTGAGGAGGCCCATTGTTGGAATATACAAGCCAAGTTCTATAATGAAAATTTCCCACTAGTGTATGAAAGTGACAAAACAAGAGACTCTCTAACATGAAGATTACGGTGCTACTTTGAAGCACAAGTGTGGCAAAGGATAGTAACATTGTTCCTTCTCTCTTTTTCTCTCATCTTTTTTTGGGCCCATCTCTTTTTTGTGGCCTTTCGCTTCTTTTGGGCCTTCTCTTTTTTATGGCCTTTTTATTATTATTCCTCCCTTGGGACAATGCTCTAGAAAATGATGATCATCACACTTCTATTTATTTACAACTCAATGATTACAACTCGATACTAGAACAAAGATGACTCTATATGAATGCCTCCAGCGGTGTACCAGGATATGCAATGAATCAAGAGTGACATGTATGAAAATTATGAACGGTGGCTTTGCCACAAATACTATGTCAACTACATGATCATGCTCAGCAATATGACAATGATGAATGTGTCATGATAAACGGAATGGTGGAAAGTTGCATGGCAATATATCTCGGAATGGCTATGGAAATGCCATAATAGGTAGGTATGGTGGCTGTTTTGAGGAAGATATAAGGAGGTTTATGTGTGACAGAGCATATCATATCACGGCGTTTGGATGCACCGGCGAAGTTTGCACCAACTCTCAATGTGAGAAAGGGCAATGCACGGTACTGAAGAGGCTAGCAATGATGGAAGGGTGAGAGTGCGTATAATCCATGGACTCAACATTAGTCATAAAGTACTCACATACTTATTGCAAAAATCTACAAGTCATCAAAAACCTCGGCACTACGCGCATGCTCCTAGGGGGATAGATTGGTAGGAAAAGACCATTGCTCGTCCCCGACCGCCACTCATAAGGAGGACAATCAAATAACACCTCATGTTTCAAATTTGTTACACAATGTTTACCATACGTGCATGCTACGAGACTTGCAAACTTCAACACAAGCATTTCTCAAATTCACAACAACTCAACTAGCACAATTTGATATTATTACCTCCATATCTCAAAACAATCATCAAGCATCAAACTTCTCTTAGTATTCAATACTCTATATGAAAGTTCTTACTATTCTTGGATGCCTAGCATATTAGGATTATTTAAGCAAATTACCATGCTATTCTAAAGACTCTAAAAATAATATAAGTGAAGCATGAGAGATCAATTATTTCTACAAAATAAAACCACCACCGTGCTCTAAAAGATATAAGTGAAGCACTAGAGCAAACGACAAACTACTCCGAAAGGTATAAGTGAAGATCAATGAGTAGTCAAACAATTATGCAACTATATGAAGACTCTCTAACATTTAATAATTTCAGATCTTGGTATTTTTTTCAAACATCAAGCAAAGAAAAAGAAAATGGCATTCTAAGAATAGCAAACATCATGTGAAGAAGCAAAAACTTAGGATCAACCGAAACTAACCGATAGTTGTTGAAGAAGAAAGGTGGGATGCCAACCGGGGCATCCCCAAGCTTAGATGCTTGAGACTTCTTGAAATATTATCTTGGGATGCCTTGGGCATCCCCAAGCTTGAGCTTTTGTGTCTCCTTAATTCCTCTCATATCACGGTCTCCCTAAATCTCAAAAGCTTCATCCACACAAAACTCAACAAGGACTCGTGAGATAAGTTAGTATAAAACATTCCAAAAACCTTATCATACTCTACTGTAGAAAATCACTAAAATTATTATTCAACATTTCATACTAAATGTCTCTGCATATTTAATAGTCCTATCCTCAAATAGAATCATTAAAGAAGCAAACATATGCAAACAATGCAAACATAACAGCAATCTGCCTAAACAGGACAGTCTGTAAAGAATGCAGCAACATCCATACTTCTGTAGCTCCAAAAATTATGAAAGAAAATTCCCGCTGTAGTAAATTTTATCAGATCTTAATATGCAAAAGGTTTCAACATTTTATCACATTCTGACTTTTCTAGGGAATTATTGCAACAGCGGGAAACTTTCTGTTTTCAAACAGCAACATGTGGGATTCTAAAATAGGCATAGTAAAGGCTATCAATGCCACTTTTATGGAAATAAAAGACGAAAAATATTGTTATGAATAACAGCAAGAAAATTCTAACAAAATAAATTGACGCTCCAAGCAAAACACATATCATGTGGCGAATAAAAATATAGCTCCAAGTAAAGTTACCAATGAACGAAGACGAAAGAGGGGATGCCTTCCGGGGCATCCCCAAGCTTAGGCTCTTGGCTATCCTTGAATATTACCTTGGGGTGCCTTGTGCATCCCCAATCTTAGGCTCTTGCCACTCCTTATTCCATAGTCCATCGAATCCTTACCTAAAACTTGAAAACTTCACAACAGAAAACTCGTAAGCTCCGTTAGCGAAAGAAAACAAAACACCACTTCAAGGTACTGTAATGAACTCATTCTTTATTTATATTGGTGTTAAACCTACTGTATTCCAACTTCTCTATGGTTTATAAACTCTTTTACTAGCCATAGATTCATCAAAATAAGTAAACAACACACGAAAAACAGAATCTGTCAAAAATAGAACAGTCTGTAGTAATCTGTAACTAACGCAAACTTCTGGAACCCCAAAAATTCTAAAATAAATTTCTGGACGTGAGGAATTTATCTATTAATCATATTCAAAAAGAATTAACTAAATACCGCTGTCCAATAAAAAATGGAAGCTGATGAAGCTACGTACCTAGGGTAGGGGCACGGACCTGTCTAAGGAGCCCTACCCAAGGACGTCCCTAGAGGAAGTCACCTTTCAATCGACTTGAAGGTATCCCACTCGACGGATTCAAGACACTCGACCAAGAAGCTATCACTCGACCACGAAGCCAACCACTCGACTGCCAGAAGACCTAAAGTCACTCCGCAGGCAAACGGTCGGCTATTGAGTAGTCTTTATGGTCATTGTAGCACTTTATTAGGGGCGTTACCAGTAACGCCCAACCTTAAATGTACCTTAAACCCTGCATTACTGAGGGCAGGAGGAGGCCGGCGAACTCTATATAAGCCACCCCCCTCCTCAGTATGAAGGGTTCGCACCCCTGTTATTCACACGCCAGTAATCCAGTCGGCCGCCTCCGGGCACCGAGACGTAGGGCTGTTACTTCCTCCGCGAAGGGCCTGAACTCGTACATCTTGGTGTGTTTACAACTTCCCAATAGCTGAGATCTAGCCTCTCCATACATACCCCCCTACATCACTGTCAGAGTTAGAACCACGACAGTTGGCGCCCACCGTGGGGCAGGAATCTTAGCGCCTAGTTGGAGAAGTTGCGATTTTTCCGATCCCTTTGATCATGGTTTCGTGCGGAGTTTTGGTGGAAGACCGCGAGATCCGCCTCGGCGCGCTCACGTTCATCGCCGACGACTCCGCCTGGCTTTAGGAGGCGCCACTCGACATCGACGCGCTCCCCGTCCGCGGTGCGATGCATTTCCGCGCATGCGTTCGTGGCGTCCTCCTGCGGCAGCCGTCGACCCAGTATCGGTCGGCCCCCGTATCGTCTCCCCGCTCTGTCTCCCACCGGCGCAAGCGCTCCGGTCGGTCGAGACTTCAGAGGTGGGTGAGGCATGTCGTGGCTCGCCAGTCGGCCGCCCCGCAAGTCAAGGCAATCGAGCCCGACGAATCCCTCTGCGGCCTGTTCGACCTGTCGACTGGCTCCGCGGAGACCGCATTTGAGTGCGACAGCAGCGATCCAGCGGCTGAGATTCTGGCGGTCGATGAAACGCACAGTCCTCCCGGTTTCCCTCGCGCTGATGGAGGCGCAGGTGGGGGCGACCCGTCGCATCCCCACGATGAGTATCTCCCCGAACCTCTCACGTCATTACAGCGGGAGGAGCTTCGCCGCCGGAACATGGATGCACTCCGCACTCCTATCGTCGAAGAGACCCCCGAGGCCCGGGCCTTGGAGGACGCGCGCTTGGCTAACTTGGCCGAGCGCACTCGACTGGAGAATCTCCAGCGAGCACTCGACGAGCAAGCGCGTCAGCGGGCTCCCGAGTCTAGTCGACGCTAGCTCTTCCCGCCGACGCAGGTATATCGAACCCAGTTCAGAATTTGGCCGTCGCGGCCCGTATAGCAGAATCGATTCAGCCCTCCCAGTCGGAGGCTGGCAGGGGCTTGTTGCAGATCAGAGCGTTGCTCCGGGCGGCGGGAAACCAGAATTCCGCTGTTTCTCAGTCGCGGAACAGGATCCAAAGTCGATCCATTGTGACAGATACAGTCCAGTCGGCTCACAGCCCGAGGTCGCCCCCGAGGCGTGAGGGACGTGGTGACCAGCATGATCAGTACAGAAGGAATGAGCAGTATGATCACCGATCCGATCGTGATGATCGACGTCGAGTGCCAACCCCTCCCCCGAGGAGTGGGTCATATGCGCCTCGACATCGAGATGACAGGCGCCCTCATAGCGTTGGGCAGAGGATTCCAGTCGACCCCAGGGACCCAGGCTTTGACGCGAGATCTGTCCTCGTTCAAGGCTTGGTTGACAGGAACAGGGCTCATCGGGAAGGCCAGAACAGAGATGCGCCCGCCAGCAGCAGAGTACGTGTTTCAGGGCCAGAGTGTTTCAGTTGAGCCATCAGGGCCGCGGTGATTCCTCCCAACTTTCGGTTGGCGACTGGAGTCAGCAAGTTCACCGGTGAGTCTAAGCCTGATACTTGGCTCGAAGATTACCAAGTGGCTGTACAGATTGGCGGTGGCAATGATGAGGTGGCCATGAAGCATTTGCCTCTCCTATTAGAGGGCTCGGCCAGAGCGTGGTTGAATCAGTTAGCACCCAGCAGCATCTACACTTGGGAGGATCTCTCTCGAGTGTTTGTCACAACCTTTGAGGGAACATGCAAGCGACCCGCAGGCCTTACAGAATTGCGGTCTTGCGTGCAGAAGCCGAGTGAAACTCTGAGGGATTACATCCAAAGGTGGATCACTTTGCATCACACAGTCGAGAACGTACCGGATCACCAAGCAGTTTGTGCCTTTAAAGAAGGCGTCAAGAACAGAGAGTTGAACCTAAAGTTCGGTCGGACCGGAGAAATGTCCCTGAATCGGATGATGGAAATTGCCACCAAATACGCTAACGGAGAAGATGAAGATCGACTCCGGAGTGGCAAGCAGAAAGCAGTCGCCCAGGAAACGGGAGGCAATTCCAGTCGGAAGCAGAAGCAGAAGGCCGAGCCAGCCGCCCCTGGGGAGGCCCTGGCCGCAACCTAGGGAAATTTCAAGGGAAAACCCAAAGGCCCCTGGAAGCCCAAGAAAGTCAAGGATCAAGATGGAAATGATGTTTTGGATCTGCCATGTCACATCCACACCAAGAAAGATGAAGAGGGTAATTTCATTTACCCAAAGCATACCACTCGACAGTGCCGGCTCCTGATCCAGCAGTTTCAGGGCAAACAGCCCAAAGATAAGGAAAAAGAGTCGGGCAGAGTCGAGGACAAGGAATATAGCGACGACGGATACCCCCAAATCAATTCCACCCTGATGATTTTTGCTAATGTCGAAAGCAAAAGTCGACTGAAAGTCATTAACCGTGAGGTGAATATGGTTGCTCCGGTGACACCCAGTTATCTGAAGTGGTCTCAGACTGCCATCACATTCGACCAGTCCGATCACCCTACGCACATTGCCACCCCTGGGAGGCAAGCTTTGGTGGTCGACCCAGTTGTCGAAGGCACTCGACTGACCAAAGTCCTGATGGATGGTGGCAGTGGCCTGAACATATTGTATGCTGAAACATTGAAAGGGATGGGCATTCCGATGTCCAGGCTCAGCGCCAGCAACATGAGCTTCCATGGAGTCATTCCTGGAAAGAAAGCCGAGTCACTCGGCCAGATTGCTCTCGACGTGGTTTTCGGTGATTCAAAGAATTACCGCAAGGAAAAGTTGACATTTGAGGTTGTGGACTTCCAAAGTGCTTATCATGCTATTCTGGGCCGGCCAGCTTATGCACGCTTCATGGCTCGACCGTGCTACGTGTATCTCAAGTTGAAGATGCCCGGCCCCAGAGGTGTGATCACCGTTACCGGCAATCAGAAGAAAGCAGAGGAGTGTTTTCAGAAAGGATCGAAGATTGCTGACGCTCAGATGGCAGTTGTTGAGCTACAAGAATACCAGAAGACTGCTGATCCGAGTGAATTGCTACGAGCCAAGAAGCCTGCTTCAGAATCTTCTTTTCAGTCGTCCGGTGAAACTAAGACAGCTCACATTCACCCGACCGACCCCGACGCTGCTCCGACTCACATCTCGACGACGCTCGACTCCAAATAGGAAGAAGCGCTCATCCAGTTCCTCCGTGAGAACTGGGACGTCTTCGCATGGAAGCCTTCTGACATGCCTGGAATTCCCAGGGGGCTGACTGAGCACCGTCTACGAGTCGACCCGAAGTTCAAGCCTGTGAAAGAACATCTTCGACGGTCCGCCGTCCAGAAGAGGAAAGCTATTGGCGAGGAGGTGGCTCGGCTCTTAGCAGCGGAGTTCATCCGAGAGATTTACCACTCCGAGTCGCTCGCCAACGTTGTCATGGTCCCCAAGAAGGACAAGTCACTTCACATGTTCATTGACTTCAAACACATCAATCGGGCCTGCCCGAAAGATCGTTTCCCTCTCCCCCGCATCGACCAGGTAGTGGACTCGACCGCGGGGTGTGAGCGTTTGTCTTTTCTAGATGCTTATTCAGGGTACCATCAGATCCGTCTGTATGGACCCGACGAGATCAAAACGGCTTTCATCACCCCATTTGGGTGCTTCTGTTATGTCACCATGCCCTTCGGCCTCAAGAATGCTGGAGCCACGTTCATGAGGATGATTCAGAAGTGTTTGCTCACTCAGATCAGTCGGAACGTAGAAGCATACATGGATTGATATTGTGGTTAAGTCACGGAAAGGTTCCGACCTACTGACTGACCTTGCCGAAACCTTTGCTAACCTCAGGAGATATGATATCAAGCTCAATCCATCAAAGTGCACATTCGGAGTTCCAGGTGGAAAGTTACTCGGTTTTCTCGTTTCCGAACGAGGATCGACGCCAAAGAGAAAGTTGGCACCATACTCCGGATGAAGCGCCCTGTGCGTGTACACGATGTCCAGAACTTACAGGTTTGCTTGGCCGCTCTAAGTCGATTCATTTCTCGTCTCGGTGAAAAGGCGTTGCCTCTTTACCGACTGATGAAGAAGTCTGACAAGTTCGAGTGGACTCCAGAAGCTGACGCAGCGTTTGCAGAGCTCAAAGCTCTGCTCTCCACCCAGCCGGTGCTTGCTGCCCCAATCAGCAAAGAGCCTCTGCTGCTGTACATTGCGGCCACGGGACAAGTTGTCAGTACAGTACTCACGGTCGAGCGGGAAGAAGAAGGAAAGGCCTTCAGAGTTCAGCGCCCAGTATATTATGTGTCTGAAGTTTTGACCCCTTCGAAGCAAAGATATCCCCATTACCAGAAGCTTGTATATGGGATCTACATGACCACGAAGAAGGTTGCACACTACTTCTCTGACCATTCCATTACAGTCGTCAGCGACGCTCCACTGTCAGAGATCTTGCAACAACAGAGATGCAACTGGTCGAGTGGCTAAGTGGGCGATTGAACTCCTTCCCCTAGATATCAAGTTTGAAGCAAAGAAGGCTATCAAGTCCCAAGCAATTGCAGATTTCGTCGCCGAGTGGATTGAACAGCAACTTCGATCAAGTTCACTCGGAGCACTGGACCATGTTCTTCGATGGATCTAAGATGCTGACATGGTTCCGGTGCATGGGTAGTATTGGTCTCCCCCCGAGGAGATAAGCTCAGATACGTTCTCCAGATTCACTTCGATTCCTCCAACAATGAAGCAGAATATGAAGCACTCTTGTACGGATTGCGCATGGCCATTTCACTCGGCGTCCGGCGCCTCATGGTCTATACGGCGACTCAGATTTGGTGGTTAATCAGGTGATGAAAGGAGTGGGACGTCTAGAAGCCAGCTATGACTGGCTTATTGCAATCGCAGTAAGAAAGCTAGAAAAGAAATTCGAGGGGTTAGAGATTCATCACATCCCCCGACTGAAAAATCAAGTAGTAGATGATCTGGCAAAGATAGGCTCCAAGAGAGAAGCCATTCCCAGCAATGTGTTTTTGGAGCACATCCGCTCGCCGTCAGTCCAGGAGGATCCCTTCGCAGAAGAAGCCCCGCAACCGAAAAGTGCCACAGATCCGACCTGAAGTCGAAATTCTGCTGTGGTCGACCTAGTCATGGAGGTCTTGGCTATCACTCCCGACTGGACGGTACCATACATCGCGTATATCTTGAGGAAAGAACTCCCGGAGGACGAGGAAGAGGCTCGACAGATCGTCCGCCGATCCAAGGCCTTCACAGTCATAAAGGGACAGTTGTATAGGGAAAGCGCGACTGGAATCGGTCAGAAATGCATAACACCAGAAGAGGGTCAGATGATCCTTGAATGATATCCACTGGGGACCTGTGGTCACCATGCGTCCTCTCGGACCATTGTGGCTAAAGCATACCGAGCGGGATTTTACTGGCCAAGAGCAAATGAGATGGCAAAAGAGATAGTCGACAAGTGTGGAGGTTGCCAGTTCTACTCCAACATGTCACACAAGCCTGCATCAGCCCTGAAGACCATTCCACTCGTCTGGCCCTTTGCTGTCTGGGGACTGGACATGGTCGGTCCACTGAGAACAGGCAGGAGCGGATTCACGCATGTGCTTGTGGCAGTCGACAAGTTCACCAAATGGATTGAAGCCAAGCCTATCAAGAATCTCGATGCTTGCACTGCTATCAGTTTCGTCAGAGGGCTAACGTTCAGATATGGGGTCCCGCATAGCATCATCACCGACAATGGGTCAAACTTCGATTCAGACAAGTTCAGAGCTTTTTGCGCCTCTCAAGGCACGCGAGTCGACTACGCGTCGGTCGCGCATCCTCAGTCGAATGGACAAGCTGAAAGAGCAAATGGTCTGATTCTCAAAGGATTGAAGCCTCGATTGATGCGTGATCTCAAGCACGCAGCAGGCGCTTGGGTCGATACTTCCGTCGGTTTTGTGGGCTGAGGACCACCCCGAACCGGTCGACCAGAAGAACGCCATTTTTCTGGTTTACGGAGCCGAAGCCGTCCTGCCGAGTGATCTACTTCACAATGCCCCCAGAGTTGAGCTTTATAACGAAGACGAAGCAGAGCAAGCCCGTCAAGACGCAATCGACCTCCTAGAGGAGGAGAGGGAAATGGCTATGATCAGATCGACCATCTATCAGCAAGACTGGCGTCGATTCCATGCCAGAAATGTGAAGAGCCGAGCCTTCCAGGAAGGAGATTTGGTCCTCCGAGTGGATCAACAGAAACCACACAAACTTGCCCCTACTTGGGAAGGCCCCTTCAACGTCACCAGAGTCCTCCACGATGGAGCATATCACCTCTACAATGTTGATCACCAGATCGACGAGCCACGAGCTTGGAATGCGGAACTGCTCTGCCCCTTTTACACTTGAGTTCTCCATTGGACGAGATGTAATAAGAAAAAAATTCTGCAGTTCATTTTTACAAAAGACAAGAGTGTCCCAATAATTGTTGTCACTCTTTTTTGCATACGAAATCCCCCAGTGGGTGACTTAGCTGCGAATCCGTTTTTCCTAAGTTTGAAAAATCCTACCGAGTGGAGAGCAATCCTCCCACTCGGGGGCTTAGCTGCAGTCCAGTACTCGCCTAAGTTCTCCCACTAAGAGACTTAGCTGCAGTCAGGCACTCGCCTAAGTTTGAAAAATCCTACCGAGTGGAGAGCAACCTCCCACTCGGGGGCTTAGCTGCAGTCCAGTACTCGCCTAAGTTCTCCCACTTAGAGACTTAGCTGCAGTCAGGCACTCGCCTAAGTTTGAAAAAATCCTACCGAGTGGAGAGCAATCCTCCCACTCGGGGGCTTAGCTGCAGTCCAGTACTCGCCTAAGTTCTCCCACTTAGAGACTTAGCTGCAGTCAGGCACTCGCCTAAGTTTGAAAAAATCTACCGAGTGGAGAGCAAACCTCCCACTCGGGGGCTTAGCTGCAGTCCAGCGCTCGCCTAAGTGTTAAAATCCTACCGAGTGGAGAGCAGACCTCCCACTCGGGGGCTTAGCTGCAGCCCAGTGCTCGCCTAAGTGTTTAAAAATCCTACCGAGTTGGGAGAGCAAACCTCCCACTCGGGGGCTTAGCTGCAGCCCAGTGCTCGCCTAAGTGTTTAAAAATCCTACCGAGTGGAGAGCAAACCTCCCACTCGGGGGCTTAGCTGCAGCCCAGCGCTCGCCTAAGTGTTTAAAAATCCTACCGAGTGGAGAGCAAACCTCCCACTCGGGGGCTTAGCTGCAGCCCAGCGCTCGCCTAAGTGTTTAAAAATCCTACCGAGTGGAGAGCAAACCTCCCACTCGGGGGCTTAGCTGCAGCCAGTGCTCGCCTAAGTGTTTAAAAATCCTACCGAGAGTGGAGAGCAAACCTCCCACTCGGGGGCTTAGCTGCAGCCCAGCGCTCGCCTAAGTGTTTAATCCTACGAGTGGCGAGCCAGACTCCCACTCGGGGGCTTAGCTGCAGCCCAGTGCTCGCCTAAGTGTTTAAAAAATCCTACCGAGTGGAGAGCAAACCTCCCACTCGGAGGCTTAGCTGCAGCCCAGTGCTCGCCTAAGTACAGGACACAACCCAATCCGCGAGTCGACTGCTACCTTCTCCTTCGGAGCTGCGCCGCAAATACAAGGTTATTCCGAGTGAAGATCAAGTTCCACTCGACGAATCAAACCATGAAGATATTCAAACGAGAAATCAAGATCAGATAAAGCCTAAAAGGTCCCAGACCTCAGATCAAAGTACTCGAGCCCTCGGCTCGGCGGAGTTTAACGGTTACAAATCCACTCGGCATTCCGAGGCAAATTTAAAGTGAAGCATAAAAGTTTTTTTCATTCCTCAGGAGGAGGACTGGAAGGGGCGACGAACTCGTCCAAGTCGATCCCGTCTGCAATACGAGTGGCAGCAGCAATAAAAGTCTCCATGAAGTCCTGAAAGTTGTGCTTCCTGGTATTGGCAACTTGGATGGCGGCCAGCTTTTCTTCTCGCGCCTCCTTGCAATGGACGCGGACCAGAGACAGAGCGACATCAGCACCACATCTAGCAGAAGATTTCTTCCATTCCGCCACTCGACCCGGGACTTCATTCAGTCGGACCATCAGGGACTCGAGGTCGTTCTGAAGTGTCGTTCCGGGCCAGAGTGATGTGTCGATCCGCGACATCGCAACCTTCAGCCGAGCAAGATAATCAACAACGCTGGTAACACGAGACTCCAGTCGGAGCACGTTCATAGCAGCCTCGTCCTTCACGAGAGAATTGGCGGGATCCAAGCCTGGCTCCACTCGACTGGTTTCCTCTTCGAAGCTCTGGCAGAATTCTGCAAACACGATTCAAGAATAAGACAGTGGCCGTACGCGGGCTCGGCAACTACAAGACAGCCGGGTTGGAATAATTACCTTCGAGCATGACGAACAGCTTCTTGGCGAGTCCACCGAGATAAGCCTCCAGATCTTTTACCTTCCCCGCCAGCTCCCGCCTTGTCGTGCAGAGCCATCTTTTCTTTCTTCAGTCGACTGGCATCTCGATTAGCTGTCTCGAGAGCAGTTTTCAGTCTGGAGTTCTCCTGTTCAAGAGTTCCGACCGAAGCCAGTTTCTCTTCTGCGAGCTTCGTTTTGCTCGAGGCCTCCTTCTGTGCCTCTGCAAGATCTTGATCCTTCTTCTTCAGAGCTTCCTCCAGTTTATCTGCGGGCGTCGAGTGGAACCAACATCAAGAATGGACAAGAAAGAAAAGCCACCCGTTAAGAATGGAGAACCTCACCAGCCATACCTTTTGCTTCTTTCTTGCGCCTTCTTCAAATTCTCCTGAGCAAGCTTCAAGTTAAGGTTGAGCTGGATCTGCTGATTCTCCAACTCAGTATAGCGAGCTACAAGTTCGCAAGATTTCTGTAAAAAGAAAAATCAGTCGACAGACGTCCAATGACAAGTTTGCTTCCGAGCAACCTAAGAGACAATGATGACGTTTCTAAGACTACAGCCGAATCAAGAACATTCGACAGTAGTCTCGGGGACTACACCCAGTGGGTGCACTCAGCGTGCCCCCACTGTAAAAAAAAGAAGAAGTCGACTGCCCGCAGTCGACCGGATACAGTCCCATTCGACATGGCCTGACCAGACCGAGTGAAGAAATACAGCTACAGCAACACAATATAAAGACTACAGTCGACTGCCCGCAGTCCACCGTAGTCTCGGGGACTACACCCAGTGGGTGCACTTAGCGTGCCCCCACTCGTCCAAGAATTGGCAAGACACACCCAGTGGGTGTACAGATACAAAGATCTTCGGAAAAGAGATTCTTCAAACAGCATATCATAACAGACCAAACGTTGAGTCGACTGACCTGGACGTTGCTCTGAAGAGCCGAGCCTTGCGTCATAAGCTGCTTGGCTGGCCCTCCGAGCCAACTTCAACTTGCTCCATCATGATCCGCCTGACGTATAGCCTCTTTTGCAGCAGCCGCTTGGTCCTCAGGGACGGGGTATGCGGCAAAAAGCGAAGACGGATCCGCAGTCGACGACGAGGGCCGCGCACTCGCCAGAGGAACGGGAAAGGGTCACAGAAGCCCGAGTGGTGTCACCACCATCCCGAGCCATACGGCCTCGGACGCCGGAGCGGATTGGGGGGTCTTGTCAGCCGACGCCCTCTTGTGCCTCCTCACTCTCAACGGACCCATCGTCGTCTCCCGGGAGGGTCGATAACATGAGGAGGGGCTACAAAGGAAACGTTCAATCGACCAGGGTTGCAATAAATGTTTAGTCGACTCAAAGCGGAACGTCAGTAATCGTACCAGGGTTGGAGGTAACAGCATCCTCCATCTCTTGGTCGTCGTCCTTGGGCGGAGATCCTCAAGAAGTAGCAGCACTGCAGCCTCGAAAGTCCAGTTCGTTGGCTCAATGGATCGACCAAGGATCTGTCCATGGTCGAAAGGAAAGCAAGTTTTATAATTACCCAGAAATGGTAGGGGACGCCATCTTCATCTTGGGGCAAGGCCTTGGGCGGCTTGGACGGCGCTGCGCGTGCTTTGGGAGCCTTTTCCAGTGGGCGTAGGAGAAAGAGGTCCGGGGGCGTTTTTCGACGACTTGCCCAAACAGGAGCAGTCGCACTACCACCGCTCCGGCGCTGGCATCGTGTGTGAAGCTTGGATCGCCTCCTCCGGGCGGGGTTCAACCTCCCTCCCTCCTCCTTTTCGCTTGGAGTCCGACCGTCGTCGCCTCCCTCTCCTTCACCCGTCGGACTCCCACCTCGCTTGATCGTCCCTGCTCTCACTCGCTCGCCTCCCCTTCCTCAGTTGGCCCCTGTGCCCCATTGGGCGTCGAGTACATCTCAGTAGTCGCCTGAAAAACAACAGACAAGACAAAGGTCAATCGACCAACTCAAAGAAGACCAATGAAGAAAAACAAGATCTCAGTCAGGAGCATAGAGACATACCTGGTCCACGTCGTACGAGTTGTCGAGTGGAATTACCCTCCTGGCTCCTCGGGGGTTGTCCTTGTTTCCTGTGATGCTCGACAGCCACCCCTCCAGCATCTCATCAGTGACCTCCTCCGGGTGGATCCGAGTGGTGTCGTCAAGACCCGAGTACAGCCACATCGGGTGGTCACGAGCCTGGAGCGGTTGGATGCGCCTCCGGAGGAAGACCTCCAGCAAATCCATGCCCGTCACGCCCTCACGGACAAGCTCAACCACTCGACCGGCCAGCACTTTGACTTGGGCCCTTTCCTCCGGCGCCACTTTCAGAGAAGCGTTTTTTCAGCTCGGTCGAGGGAGAAAGGAGGAAGACCAGTCGACTGTCCTGGGGGTCGCCTGGTCCTGACAGTAGAACCAGGTCGCCTGCCAACCACGGACCGACTCCGGGAAAGTAATGGATGGAAAACAGCTCTTCCCCCTCGTCTGGATCGCCAAGCCCCCGCACAACTGGATCACCTGCGTCCTCTCGTCACTCGACTTGGCCTTCTTGACCGATTGAGAACGGCAGGTAAAGATGTGCTTGAAAAGTCCCCAATGGGGGCGGCAACCCAAGAAAGCCTCACACATGGAAATGAAAGCGGCAAGGTATACAATGGAGTTGGGAGTAAAGTGGTGGAGCTGCGCTCCGAAGAAGTTCAAGAAGCTCCGGAAAAAGGATGGGGCGGCAGAGAAAACCCTCGGTCGATGTGGGTGGCTAGGAGCACGCACTCACCATCGCGGGGTTGAGGTTCGATCTCTCCCCGGAAGACGCGCAGCCTCGTGGGGAATGACTCCCCCCTCGACCATGTCGTCGAGATCCTCTTGCCGGATCACTGACGGCATCCAATCGCCCTGGATCCAGCCCTTGGGCAGAGCGGACCTTGAGGAGGATCCGCCCCGAGCAGATCTTTTCCCCTTCCCCTGCGCGCCGCCTTCTTCACGCGCTCCAGAGCGGAGGTCTTGCCCTTCGTCATCGTCGCCGGCGAAGTCTCGCACGGGCCTGCTGCGCTGGGGCGAGAACGGAGGTGGCGGAAGGACTTGCGAAGGGAGAGAGGAAGAAGAAAGGAGGAGAAGAGAGCGCACTGCTTGGAAACCCCGAGCCGGCGATTTATAAGGGACCGCTCCGAGTGGCTGACTGGTAGGCCCAGGCCTATCCAGTCAAATCCCGCAGCGCGCGCGCAGTACGTGGCGAAAAAGGCGACGCGGGGATCGAGGAGCTTCCGCTTTATCGCTTCCGATTACTGCGGCCGCTCCCGTCCCGCGCGCTTCCCAAAATCCGAATCCCACGACATCGCGGCTTGCAGACAACTTGTCAAACGAAGAACCCCGCCCCCGCGCAGACGCTCGGTTATGTCACAAATAAGAATTTCACTCGACGAAAGGCCTGGAATGGATTCAAGGCGACTGAAAAAAGGTTGGCAAAACGTCATCCGTGAACGAATTGACCCAAAACGAGGCGTTCACGTAGCCCAAAGAACCAGTCGGAAAGATCTCCAACTCTTTCCACACTCTAACCTCGATCCATTCGGGGGCTAACTGATGAAGCCATGTACCTAGGGTAGGGGCACGGACCTGTCCAAGGAGCCCTACCCTAGGACATCCCTAGGAGAAGTCACCTTTCAATCGACTTGAAGGTATCCCACTCGACGGATTCAAGACACTCGACCAGAAAGCTATCACTCGACCATGAAGCCAACCACTCGACTGCCAGGAGACCTATAGTCACTCGCAGGCAAACGGTCAGCTGTTAAGTAGTCTTTATGGTCATTATAGCACTTTATTAGGGGCATTACCAGTAACACCCGACCTTAAATGTACCTGAAAACCCTGCGTTACTGAGGGCAGGAGGGGGCCGACGAACTCTATATAAGCCACCCCCCTCCTCAGGATGAAGGGTTCGCACCCCTGTTATTCACACGCCAGTAATCTAGTCGACCGCCTCCGGGCACCGAGACGTAGGGCTGTTACTTCCTCCGTGAAGGGCCTGAACTCGTACATCTTGGTGTGTTTACAACTTCCCAATAGCTGAGATCTAGCCTCTCCATACATACCCCCCTACATCACTGTCAGAGTTAGAACCACGACAGAAGCAATTCTCGTGAGCGCTAAAGTTTCCTGTTTTTTTACAGCATGATCAACAAGACTTTCCCCAAGTCTTCCCAAAGGTTCTAATTGGCACAACCACTAACTAAAAGCATAAAACCACATCTAAACAGAGGCTAGATGAATTATTTATTACTAAACAGGAACAAAAATCAAGGAACTAAAATAAAATTGGGTTGCCTCCCAACAAGCGCTATCGTTTAACGCCCCTAGCTAGGCATGATGATTTCAACGATGCTCACATAAAAGATAAGAATTGTAAAATAAATAGAGCATCATGAAGAATATGACTATAACATTTAAGTCTAAGCCACTTCCTATGCATAGGGATTTTGTGAGCAAACAACTTGTGGGAACAATAATCAACTAGCATAGGAAGGCAAAACAAGCATAACTTCAAAACTTTAAGCACATAGAGAGGAAACTTGATATTATTGCAATTCCTACAAGCATATATTCCTCCCTCATAATAATTTTCAGTAGCATCATGAATGAATTCAACAATATAACCAGCATCCTAAAGCATTCTTTTCATGATCTACAAGCATAGAAATTTTATTACTCTCCACATAAGCAAATTTCTTCTCATGAATAGTAGTGGGAGCAAGCTCAACAAAATAATTATCATGTGAGGCATAATCCAATTGAAAACTAAAATCATGATGACAAGTTTCATGGATATCATTATTCTTTATAGCATACAAAAGTCATCACAATAATCAATCATAAGAATAGCAAAACTTTGTTCTCATAATCAATTGGAACCTCTTCCGGAATAGTGGATTCATCACTAAATAAAGTCATGACCTCTCCAAATCCACTTTCATCAATATAATCATCATAAATAGGAGGCATGCTTTCATCATAATAAAATTTTTCCTCATCAAAACTTGGGGGACAAAATAATCAATCTTCATCAAACAATAAGCTTTCCCAGCTTGTGGCCTTTGCAATATCATTAGCATCATGGAATATTCAAGGGAATTCAATACTAACAACATTGCAAATCATGCTCCATCATTCAAAGATTTTAGTGCCAAACATTTTTAATAGCATTCTTCTTAACACTTTTGGCACAATTTTCTTTTCTATACTACGAAAAGATATTAAAAAGATGAAGCATATGAACACTTAATTCCATTTTTTTGGTAGTTTCTTTTATAAACTAAACTAGTGAATAAACAAGAAACAAAAAGATTCGATTGCAAGATCTAAAGATATACATTCAAGCACTAACCTCCCCGGCAATGGCGCCAGAAAAGAGCTTGATGCCTTACTACACAACCTTCTTCCTTTGGTAGAACGTTTGTTGGGCCTCCAGTGCAGAGGTTTGTAGGACAGTAGCAAATTTCCCCTCAAGTGGATGACCTAAGGTTTTATCAATCTGTAGGAAGGCGTAGGAATGAAGATGGTCTCTCTCAATGCAACCCTGCAACCAAATACAAAGAGTCTCTTTGTGGTCCCAACACACCCAATTACAATAGTAAATTGTATAAGTGCACTAGTACGGTGAAGAGAGGGTGATACAAATGGTATATGGATAGTAGATAAAGGTATTTGTAATATGAAATTATAAAAACAGCAAGTAACGAATGATAAAAGTGAGCGTAAACGGTATTGCAATGTGTTGAAACAAGGCCTAGGGTTCATACTTTCGCCAGTGCAAGTTCCCTCAACAATAATAACATGATTTGATCACATAACTATCCCTCAACATGCAACAAAGAGTCACTCCAAAGTCACTAATAGTGGAGAACGAACGAAGAGATTATGGTAGGGTACGAAACCACCTCAAAGTTATTCTTTCCAATCAATCCGTTGGGCTATTCCTATAAGTGTCACAAACAGCCCTAGAGTTCTTACTAGAATAACACCTTAAGACACAAATCCATCAAGACCCTAATTTCACCTAGATACTCCAATGTCACCTCAAGTATCTGTGGGTATGATTATATGATAGGCATCACACAATTTCAAATTCATCTATTCAACCAACACATAGGACCTCAAAGAGTGCCCCAAAGTTCCTACCGAAGAATCATGACGAAAAGGTGTGCCAACCCCTATGCATAGGTTCATGGGCGGAACCCACAAGTTGATCACCAAAACATACATCAAGTGAATCACGTGGTATCCCATTGTCACCACAGATACGCACGGCAAGACATACATCAAGTGTTCTCAAATCTATAAAGACTCAATCCGATAAGATAACTTCAAAAGGGAAACTCAATTCATTACAAGAGAGTAGAGGGGGGAGAAAACATCATAGGGTCCAAATATAATAGCAAAGCTCGCGATACATCAAGATCGTATCACCTCAGGAACACGAGAGAGGGAGATCAAACACATAGCTACTGGTACATACCCTCAGCCCCGAGGGAGAACTACTCCCTCCTCGTCATGGAGAGCACCGGGATGATGAAGATAGCCACCGGAGAGGGATTGCCCCCTCCGGCAGGGTGCCGAAATGGGTCTTGATTGGTTTTTGGTGGCTACAGAGGCTTTTGGCGGCGGAACTCCCGATCTATTGTTCTCCTGGATGTTTTTAGGGTATATGGAGATATATAGGCGGAAGAAATACGTCAGGGGGGCCACGAGGGCCCATGAGGGTGGAGGGCGCGCCCAGGGGGGTGGGCGCGCCCCCTACCTCGTGGCCTCCTTGAAGCTTCCCTTACGTGGACTCCATGTCTCCCGGGCTTCTTCTGATCCAAAAATAAGTTCCGTGAAGTTTCAGGTCAATTGGACTCTGTTTGGTTTTCCTTTTCTGCGATATTCTAAAACAAGGTAAAAACAGAAACTGGCACTGGGCTCTGGGTTAATAGGTTAGTCCCAAAAAATGATATAAAAGTGTATAATAAAGCCCATAAACATCCAAAATAGTAGATAATATAGCATGGAGCAACCAAAAATTATAGATACGTTGGAGATGTATCACTAACACGCGGTTTATTTCGTATGACAGGATCCGCTCAACAGACGGAGTAAGCAGCACTCTGTGAAGGCTACGGGACCGCAAGATCCTGAAGAGCCCCGTGCCTTCACAGATGATGACAGCCATGATGAATCCTTGAAAAGCAGCAACAAGTAAGTGTGGTTGGATCGACACCACCAAATCATGGGGGCGAAAAGAAAAGGGTGGTATTGCAATTATTTAAGGATGACGAGTATGCTTCGTATGACACTGAGAAGAAAAAAAAGGAAAAAAAAGACTCCATCAGAGTGTACAAATGATTCCGAGGACATGAACAGTAAAAAGAGGAAAATTGGCTCTAGCAACTTAAAAAAGAGGTCAGAATTTCCTGAAACCCAGAGGGACCAGCTAGACGTGGTTCGACAGGATTTCGTGGCGTCACTGATCAACACTACAAATCGTGAAAAACAAATGGTGTTAGTTGATGACATTGTCGTGCTATCAAAGCATTTGCAATGCCTCACCCATAAAGATGAATCTGAAGATGGCGTATGGTTGGGTGACGAAGTAAGATAGTATTTCACAAATTTGTTTATGAAGTTTCATTTTTGTACAATACAATTAACTTGATTATTTTTGTAGGTGGTTGATGCTGCGATCTAGCTCATGCGTAATGATCAACCAATTGACACAAGGGACGGCCAACTGGTTTACATTGAGAGGGTGGCCGGCGTCGCTAAGCTCGAAAGAGATGGTAGGATAGAGGAGTGCTACGAGGACGCTTTGGCAGGCATTTCTGGAACAACACAAGGCACCACCTACCTGAAACATAATATGGTATTTTAACCTGACGTAGAACAATTTTTTTATTACTATACACGTTGATATAATTATCTGTGCACTCCAGGTTTTCCTACCTATGAACAGTTTAAATGTCCACTGGTTCCTTGTGGTCGTAAACCCCAGAAGGAAGGAGATTCAGGTTCTTGATTCACTTTTCCACTGTATGGTACCCAGAGAAGTAAATAAAGTGGTGAGAATTTCAACATATATTTAATTATAAGAAAATATTTAACATCGTATGTAAGTATTAGTCGTAGGCAACTTCTCATTCCATTGGGCTTGCAGGTACGTGGGATGAAAGCACAGCTGAGAGCAGCGATGCGAGTCAATGGGATTGAAAGCAATGCATGGGAAGACATTAACGTGACGCAATGGCCAGTACAGAATATTAATGTGCCAAAATCCGATGAGACGTCAGTCAACAATATTAGCTTTTGTTTTTGTTTTAGATTGTTAATATCTGAAATGCTGATCTAACAACATAAAATGTTGCAGTTCTTGTTGTGCACTATACATGCTGAAGAACATCGAATTATTTACGGGAGTAAAACTGAGGTTGCAATATGATGAAGTACGTAGAGTAACACCTAAAATTCTGTCATTTTCTGAAACGTGTGGAACGATACTAACATATCCTCGCATGCAGGCCTACATCGACAGATTCAGAAAAGAGCTACCTGTTGTGCTTGTCGATTCACCCTACAACAAAATGAAATACAGGAATAGGTTCAAGCAGTACCATGCTAGGGTATCGGATGCAGCTGCGGTTGAAGACGATGAGGATGCAAGCAGTTAGTCCAGCATTGTGGTTCATTCTTACATGTGGAGTGTACACTTGGCCATAAAGCGATAGAGTAGGGTGTGGTTGGGTTTTAGTCCAGAAGAAGGTTTCCTACTCGTGTTCTTAGTCCATTGCGGATGAGTCAAGTTGTGAAACTTCAATAATATTGGTTATAATACTTTATTCAAATAAATTTGGTCTCTACGCGATCTCGTAGAAATCTATATTTGCTTTTTACAACCATGTGATAGTAACAGTACCTGGGCAAGGTTCGGATCAATTATAGTGCACGGGCAACCCTAGTAGAGTAATGGATTATGATATGTCTATTTTCATACGAGAGAAAAAGGTACGAGCATGAGCATAGCCTCACAACAGAAGAAAAAATACTTCATGAATCAACACGCAATCCCAGAAAACGGCACAGTCAATGTCTCATAGGCAGGCCGCAAAGCCAAAAAACAGAGCATCGGGATAACCAGAGTAAAGCACGTACCATAGGGGGCCTCTGCAGGTGCTGCAATGACCATGGTGCGGCATGGTAGGACGTGCGCTGAATTGAAGGGATCACCTTCAGGAGCACAGTAGGGTGGCCATGGTACATCCATCCTGCCTCAGGGAATCACATAGCATGTTCTGTCATAGCCCTACAAAACAGAGAAAAGATTACTACTTGTACTAACCTTGTCAAGTGTGTGCATGTAACAAATGTTGGACATAACTAAAGACGGAAGAATGGAATGCAACATATGTAAGAATGGAATGGTCATTCCTTTCTCTCTGCTTTTTGCGAGGATCATTACTCTCCCTTTAACAAGGCTAAATCATCATAATAAGAATTAACACCAATCTTCAAACAGTGGATATCCTATGTGAATCTAATTTTTCTTATAAAGCACATGCCAAGTCTGTTGATCCCAGTCCAGCAATTGCACAAGAAGAAGCGAGCATCATAAATATTGATCAACATAAACTATGAATTGTTTATAGTACATTCCAAAATTAATAGCTTATCATCTCTATTGATCTCCAAATCTCACCTATCAGCCAAATTAAAAGATACATGTTGAATGAATGTATAAGTGTATGAATGCAACGATTGAACCTTCGTACATCTTACAGTCGGGGCTGGCCGTCTAGGCCGGCGGCCGGCTTCATCTAGTCCCGCAAAACATGATCCATACCCAACCACCTTGTCTTCGGACGAGATGCATAGCCAGATCAAAGTGCGGCCATAGCGGAGAGGCGTAGAGAACACAAACAACCAATTGGGATGTGGGAAAGAGGTTGCTATAACCTTGTGGCTATAGGCACCCGCATGGAGGACTGGGAGGTGGGATGGCACCCAATCTTCGCCGGCGGCCGCCGCGGGGAGGGAAGTGCGCCTCCTGTCGTGTTCTTCGTTGAAAAGGTGATGCGAGATCGCGAGGGAATTGGGGTGGAGGGAGGGAGGGGCCGCGACGTGCGGCTAGATCCTGCCGGCGAGGATTAAAACCCTAGCGGCGGCGAGGAATAAACCCTAGCGAACGGGATAAAAATCGAACCGAAAATAGCCCTGAAATTTGTACCGAGAATACCCTCGAAATATTTGGAAGGGAAAATCTGATCAGTTCAAAATATTTTTCCTCCCGAAAATGCCCCTCGGGGTCTGATATAATACACGTGACATCAGCGTATTGTATCAGATCTGGACCATCGAATTCGCTCCGACAGACGGTCCATATTGTCCGGATGCACTGTAAAATGACTCAGTTTATATGGATTGTAGCTAGCACGTAAAGTTCTTGTAAAATTAATTACTATGATGATTGCTAAAAAGCACATGATATGTTAAAAACAACATGATTTTATGAAACGTTTCTAATTCTTAGAAGTCGGAGAACAATTTAATTGTCGTTCTACGACCATCGAATTCTACCATAGTTTTAGATAGTGGGTTGTGCCAAATAACGGCGGTCCTTCCAAATGAGCTATAGCGGGACTATAGCAAGGCTATAGCCGGCTATTGCATAACTTCATCAGATATACATGTTACTAGTCTAAATTACTCCCCACTTCTGTTAGTAGAATCATGTCATATTAATAGAAATCACGACAATATGATATCTCTCTTTTAATTATAATATATTTTATTAAAATATGTCAAATACATTAAAATTAGATTTTGAGCCCATTTCATGTCCTCTCAGAGGTTAACCATGTAAATAATGCATTTATAGTTGCCAATCTTCAATGTCTGGTGACCTATCTAGTTTAAAGTCCACACACATGAATGGCTGATGCTTTCACGGGGAAAGCTCATATGTTGTTGGTTTTGGTGTTATGGCTCGACTCGTTAAACTCGTGCTCGTTAAGGCTAAGCTTAATGAGCAAAAAACTCTCATCGGCTTTGTCCATTTAAAAATCGTTAAGCGTGTCAGTATTGGTTCACATTACCCGCTTTTGCTTTAGTTCTGTCCGTCTTTTTACAAAGAAAGATAGCAATCACATGACGAGGTATGCTAGTTATTATCTCATGTGGACTCGGTTGGATCGGTTGGATTGAACAGATAGATTGAAGTGCCAAGAAATGTTGCCACTTATAACATAGAAATATGTATTATGTTGTATTAACGTGGCGCTCATGAAACTCGTTAGCTCACTTGTTAAGTTTAACGAGGAACCTGTGCTTAGCTTTGTTCATTAGAAAACGGACTATGAGCTTAACAAATCAAGTAACTCGTTAATCCGCCCTTAATCCTTAATCGACCTCCACCAAGGAAAAGGCATCTTTTTTTTCTACAAACAAAACGAGTGGCGAAGTATTGTTCTAAAGAAAATCTTTTCTCGAATATATAATAAAATAAAGAAAAGGAAGAAGAAAAAGGCGATCGCTTAGTGGGTTGCTGCCGAAGCCCACCACCACAGGTCGAGGTCCAACCCAGCCCAGCACACAGGACGCACCAATCCAAAACCACTTATTACTCAAAGTTGTCTCAAAAAAACTTATTACTCAAAAATTCCCTAAAAAAACCTTATTACTAAAAAAACAATCCAAAACCACTTTCCCTTTCCCTTGTCCCTGCCCACCCCACGCCGCGTTGCCGTCTCCGCCGCACCGCCGCCGTCCCGCTCCTTCTCCTCCGCCGGAACCCACCGGAGCACGCCTCGAAGAGGAGCAAATCTTTGTGCGCCCTCTGCCGGATCTGTATCGGCTCCCGCGACTCCTCCCTCTGTCGGTAAGGAAACCCCCTAGCTTTGGTACAGCCTTTCGCGATGAAGAACCGAACCGAATCCAATCCAATCCAGGCGGATCTCTTTCGTCGAGACCGTCTGCTCTCACTTCCCGTCCGCAGTGTAGGCAGGGCTATCGTAACGAGGGGTTCTGAACTTCTGATGATGCATCCAACGATGTTAGCTTAGGAATCAAGGCACTTGCTCTTGCATGCATTCTATGCATTCGATCCCAATCCCGATCACGGGTTCGGTCTGCAGATGCTCTCAAGACGGGGAGGAAGGAGCCAAATATTTTTGTAGCACTGCATCGTAGGGAAGGGAGTAAATTAAATAACTTCACCCCTTGCAATAGCATATTAGGTTTCAAATTTTCATAGCATCAACGGCAAGGGGGACTGTGCAACGGTTAACCAACGTGGATTATAAATTTGCAAGCTCCCAAAAATGTAATCATGTTCTGTGCGAAGTGCGAACGACTGAACGAGGAATCGTGGAAGAACAAATATTCTAACTTCAAATTTTCTTTCAGTATGTCACCATGTCAGAATGCCAATTATCAGCGCTATGATAAATTGCATCATGTGTCGTTCACACATTTCAGCACAGTGGTCTATATAGATTTTCTTTTTCAACTTACATGTGCTCTATCGAAAGGGAATTGCTCTTCTCTGTACGTAGCATATGGAGAAACATGAAGAACTTAAGCTGGGGTCTCGAGTGCTTCATTTAGTCTTAAAAAGTTCACCCAACAAATCTCACACATGGCCCAGGTGAAGCTTTGAAACTGCATGTACAGTATTATTTAGTTTCCCTCTCGACTCATTTGATCCTTCTTGCTGACAAGTTCCAACACTATTTTTCACTCTGAAGTTGCTAACAAAGTAACAAGTAGACAGACCTTGTTAGAGTGCTCTGTACTGTATACACGAAAGCTGTTTCAGTACTTCCTGTTTTGATATACAAATAATATTTATTTTATCTGGAAAGGCTACACATCAGTAATACCTCGATAAAACAGAATATTCTTTTAGGGTAACACCGAAGTCACATTTGAGTTGCTGCAGAACTACGAGTGTTAAAATTGTGTAACTGCTAGAGGGGAGCCAGAAGAAGGAAACCGAAGTCATGTGCTTGAATCTCTATGTTTATACTGTCACACATTTACATAGCCTTTGCATTTTGAATTGATATCAACATGTCCCACAAGTTGCCATAACATTTCCATATCTGTGTCCTGCATGCAGCAGCGCCGAGTTGCCGGAGCAGATGGTGGGATTCGGTAGCCTTGCTCCCAAGACCAAGAACCTGGTGGTGGGCGGTGGGTTGACGGGGTTCGTCTTTGGGGTGTACTATTACACCATGAGAGCAGTCGGCAGCACTGATGAGCTGCAGGTCGCCATCGACAAGTTCGAAGACCTGAAGAAGAAGGACGCCGACACCAACCCTGCCGCACACCCCTCCACCCCAGGCTCATCGTAGGAAAAAAACATGAACTTAAATTTTGTTTACCTGTACCAAGCTTGTAAACTAGTTACCTCACAACTAGAGCCCAGAACCATGGCTTGGTTTCTTTGATGATAATGGGTCATGTTAGATAGAGCTTTTTATGGCATGGGTGGAGTCCAGAATTAGTAATGCTTTTGTGTTTATGGTGGCCACGGTGCCTGGAAGTTTGATATACTTTTTTTTTGAAACGGAGGAAGTTTGATGTACTAGTACTGGAGTAGAATTTTTGGAGGCACATTATTGCAATTTGTTGCCATTACATCCATTTCGTTCTTTATCTCCAAGAACCTTGCAGGAACTCCCTGGCCAACCTCAGCTCCTGTGCAACATTTCGCCTCTCTAGAGGCCATCGAGCGTCGCTGCTAGGCTAGCCACGCTCCCACTCCCGCCGCTGGCTGCTCTGGGCCCGGCGGCCACCAAAACCGGCTGTATGGCCCGCTCCTCCGCCTGCAGCTCGCGGAGCCCCCCCCCCCCCCCCCCCCTGCGTCGCTGCTCCACCTCCCTGGGCGACCCCCCTCGGTACGGCGGTCCTTCACGGCCATCCACCCCTGGATCCGTTGCATCCACGACGGCTGCGTCAGATCCGGCCTCGACGTCGCGTATCCTGCAACGAGACGGCCGGCCATGGGCGGGGGCGCGCCTCGGACCAGCGGATCTGCGCAAGCCCCCCCCCCCCCCCCCCCCCCCCCCCCCCCGCAGGAGGGTGGCCGCCTCAAATCCATTGTGGCTCTCCCTTCACCCCCGGTCAACCATTCCCTTTCGAGCCAAGCAGAGGGGGATGGCGAGGGGTGGACAGAGGTCACCTCGAGGAAGAACCGGAAGGCTGGCTCCCCCCCCACCCCGCTAGGTCATGCGCAGCGCCGCTCATCGCAGCGCTCGGACCGGCGCTGGGGCTTCAATGCGGTCGGCAGCCGGCGAGGCCTTCTTGAGCCAGTTCAGAGGCAAGTGTTTCCGCTGCCTTAGCAAGCTCCACCGCCGCGTCGACTGCAGAGACCCGCTGCGCTGCATCATCTGCAAGCGAGCCGGGCACTTCGGCAAGGAGTGTCCCCAAAATCCAAAGAACGGCGGTCCAGGAGGCTCCGCTCGTGCCAGGCTGGGGCCGCAGCCTCCTCGGATCCCCGTGCGAGACCGCCTGCGCTTCCCGCCGGCCCCGGTGCCGACGCCGATGGACCGTCTGCTCCACTGCGACCCCGCGCGGCGGCCACGCTTCAGCAACAGGGTGATCATGGCGACGCCGGCCCTCGAGCACGACGAGTTCATCCTGCACCAGCACGCCGTCACGCTCACCGCAGGTGACCGCCGCCACTCCACCAACGCGATGGCGGTCAGCAAGGCCATCATCGAGCAGCTCAGCACCCCGGCACACCTGCTCCGCGTCACTGCGCACCACCCGGAGGCCTTCCTCGTCCACTTCGACCTCCCTACGCACCGAGACGATGCGGTGCGGCGCGGTGTGCTCAAGATTGACGGTGGCAAGTACTTCGTCAGAGCATGGCATGAAGACGATCACGCGGCGATCCTCAAGATGAACCTGCATGTGCGCGTCGTCGTCGAGGACCTGCCCATGCAGTTTTGGTCCCTGCAGGGGGGCGAGGAGGCCTTCGGCGACTTCGGCCGCATCGATCGCCTGGACTTGCACACGCTGGAGCGGGGGCACACCAAGCATTTCGCCTGCTAGCTCTGGGTCTGGGATGTGGCTCACATCCCCACGCAGCGCGCGCTCTACATGCTCAAGCGCGGAGCCGGCCATGTCGATGAGGTGATCGCACTACAAAAAAAAGACACATCCGTGACATTTTGGGCCGAACGATTTTTTTTCTGTCATACATATGACACTTCTATGATGATAATTGTGACAAAACCCGGTATAATCATAGATGTGGTGGGCTCCTACTTCTATGACAAGAAATCATGACAGAAAATGAGCTTTTCGTCCTAGGCGGGCCGGAGACGCAGCTGCATGACATTCTTTGAGTCGTCCATGACGGAAAAAACCATGGTAGAAGCGAGGGCGAGGAAAATTTCAGGGAGTTCCCGGTTACGGTGGGAGGTAGGGGGCCGAGCGATGCGCTCTTCTCTCGTACACGTATGCACGTGTGTGCGAGGCGTTGGCTCTAACTGAACCCGAGTGAGGCGTTGGGCTCTAACTGAATCCGAGCGATTGCATTGCAGGCTACGCGTTACTGAACCCACGCGATTGATGGATGACTGTTAACTGAACCCGATCGAGCGATTTCTTTGCTACTGCTGCTAACTGAAGCTGATCGATGCTGCCTCTGGATGAACAGTGAGCATTGTCGGGGGGTGGATGAACAGTTCCCGGTGGGGGTGGATGAACAGGACCCCGTGGTGTTGCCTCTGGATGAACATGACCCCGATCGATCGAGCCGGTTGGGGCTGGATGAACAGGACCCCATGGAGGGCTGGATGAACAGGACCACCCCGTGAGGGCAGGATGAACAGTAGACGGTGGAGGGCAGGATGAACAGTAGCTCGTGGAGGGGTGGTTGAACAGGAGCCCGTGGAGAGGGCTGGTTGAACAGTAGCCGATGGAGTAGCGCGCGGTGGAGGCTGGATGAACAGGAGCCCGTGGATGAACAGTCGCAGGTGAAGGCTGGAGGAGGTCGATGGTGGATGAACAGTAGCTCGTGGAGGCTGGAGGGGGTCGACGGTGGAGATAAAAAGTATCCCTTGGAGTCCCGTTTTGCGGTACCCACACCCCTCCCGATGAATAGGACCCCTGTTTCGACCGTAGCACTCCAACACAAGTCCGTTTCATCCGTTTTGCGGTACGCCACACCCCTCTCGATCAACAGGACCCCCGTTTCGACCGTAGGAGGTCCGTTTCCTCCGTTTTGCGGTACGCCAGACCCCTCCCGATGAACAGGATCCCGTTTCGAACGTGGCCGGTTGAACACAAGGCCGTTTCCTCCGTTCTATGGTACGCCAGGCCTCGTTTCCATCGTCTGTTCCGTCCAAGCCCTCCCGATGAACAAGACGCATTCCGTTGCCTCCCCATGAACACGACGCATTCCGTTGCCTCCCCATGAACACGATGCACTCTGTTGCCACCCCATGAACACGATGACGATACTATTTCTCCGTTCCGACCCAGCCATGTACACGAGCCCTGGCCGTACGTATGCGCGAGTAGGCATTCGAGACCCTGCCCGTATGTACACATACGTGGCCGTATTTTCTTTCTTGCACCCTGGACGCTGTACGTACGTGTAAATGCTACGTGCGTGCCTCTACTACGACACGTGGCGCCTCTACATCGACCAGTATGTACGTACACGTTCGCGACCAGAATGACAACGCTACGTACGCTTCGACCAGGTGGGTCCCGACTGTCAGGCACTTCCTTGCGTGCGAAGATGTAGCTGGTGGGTCCTAGCAGTCAGGGGCAAACGTTTTTTCACGAAATACGGTGGCCCGTCCGGTGGGTCCCCGCTATCATGTGGAGGAATAATTATTTTGCGCGTAATAAGGAGGCACTTCCTTGCTGCGGCCGTGGACCCAGCTGTCAGTGTCTCCACGCACAGTACTCTTCCGACGGAAGTCGGTCATTGACCACATTGACCACGCCGCGCTGAGAGCACCACGACGGTGGACGACGGCGAGGCCTAGGAAGGGGACGACGCGGAGCCGGGGAAGACGCGACAGTGGAAGCCCGCGCGGAGAGGAGTACGAGGGTTCACTGGTTTGGCTGCGGTGTGAGGCTGCCGTCACCGCAGGGCCTGGCCAGCGGTGGGAATAGTAGGGGCGGTGAGGCCTTCGCGGCAGCACAGCCGGCCACGGGAGGCAGGAGCATGCGGCACGATCGGCGCTGATTTGGGCGGCTGGAGCAAGAAGACCAGAGGTTGAAGAAGCACTACGGCCGTTGGATGGACATCGTACGGTCACTGGAGCTAGAATCGTTCATATTGACTAAGTTGACAAAGCCCTTCGTCCCCGTCAACTTAGTAGGCCCACAAGTCAGCCTCCCACCAAGGTGGGTCCCAGCTAGCTGGGGGAGTATTCATTTTTGTGCGTAATAAGGAGGCACTTCTGGTGGGTCCGAGCTGACAGCGGGGGGAACGTTTTTTTCACAAAATACGGTGGCCCGTCCGGTGGGTCCCAACAGTCAGAGGGAAACGATTTTTTTCACAAAATACTGGTGGCCCGTCCGGTGGGTCCCCGCTATCAGGTGGAGGAATAATTATTTTCCGTGTACTAAGGAGGCACTTCCTTGCGGCTGCCGTGGACCCAGCTGTCAGCCTCTCCACGTACAGTACTCTTCCGTTGGAAGTCGGTCGTTGACCACATTGACCACGCCGCACCGAGAGCACCACGGCGGTGGACGACGGTGAGGCATAGGAAGGGGACGACGCGGAGCCGGGGAAGACGCGGCAGTGGATGCCCACGCGGAGAGGAGTACGAGCGTTCACCGGTTCGGCTGCGGTGTGAGGCTGCCGTCGCCGCAGAATAACAGGGGGTGTGGGTGAGTAGAGGGATGCCCTAGCCAGCGGTGGGAGTAGTAGGGGCACTGAGGCCTGTGCGGCAGCACAGCCGGCCGCGGGAGGCGGGAGTAGGCGGTCCCGCCGGCGCTGCTTTGGCGGCTGGAGCAAGAAGATCAGAGATTGAAGAAACACGACGGTCGTTGGATTGACATCCAACGGTTACGTCTGCTTGAATCGTTTGTTGACGTATATAATAACTAAAAAAATCTTGCATACGCGTCAACTAAACAGGCCCACAAGTCAGACCACTCCCTCTTTTTTTAATAGTTTATATATAGCTCATGGCAACTTCTTATGCCATTTATTGCAGTCATTTTTTTGGTTGGCCAGGGCCAATTTCGCATATTTCTGTGGGTTCCAAACTATTTTTAATACCGAAATGTCCAGTCAGATTTAAAGTACTTTGAAGATATATTTAAATTAGGTTAATGCCCAGTGAAATAGGAATCTGAAAATGTAATAACATTCAGAAATTATAAAGTAATTGCCAATTTGTCATCTGTTTTTATATTTACAACCCATTTCATATTACTTTCAAGATTTGCAGGCGTCTTGAAAGAGTTGTAGCCCATCAGGGCGCAGAAAAATAAGTAGGCCTAGATTGGGTATTCTTCAAAAAAATAAACTGGGCTCATTTTCACAAAGAAAAAATAGCTGGGCTGGTCACATGGCGAACATAAAATATAAGCCTGGGCTAGACGGGCCAGAGCCCAGTTCAAACCCTGATCCGTCTCAACAATACCAAACAAAAAAAATACTGCTCGAGTAGCTACGTCCCAGGTGTCAGCCGATCTTGTGCTGTTCTCTTGTCTATTGACTATATACGCTCACAATGTCGTGGGTCCCAGATGTCAGGAAAACACTAGGAGGAAGCATTTTATTTTTCCATACGCTAACGTGGTGGGCCCCTACTGTCATCCTCTCCACGTACTTCTGTCGATTCCTGTTGTTTGTTGACCATGTTGACAACGCGAGAGGGCGGCGCCGCGGCGAGCCCACCAAAGCGCGCGGAGGACGTCGGTGTTAACGATTTAGGAGATGGTGGGGGCGGCGATGCGTGCGCTGAGGCGCAGCCAACCGTGGGAGGCGGAAGCAGGCGGCCCCGCCGGCGCTGGTTTGTTTTTGGCGGCTGGAGGAAGACAGGACTGAAGAAACACGACAGACTGTAAAAGCAGCAGGAGTACTTAACAACCTTAACTGAAACCAGCAGGGGCACTTAACAACCAAAGCTGAAAGTAGTATGAGTACTTATACAGGTTCAACCGTACAAAGCACGCCTCGAACAGTGCTACTTTGCCTGTAGTTAACCAAGGGTGAGGCCGCCAAGCCCCAGGACAAGGCCTAGGCGCCACCCCACGCATCCACAACCTTCTGAAAGCGGCTTCATCTCACAACGTGGTCAATAAACAGGATATTCGCTTTAGAGCCATGGAAAAGCATGAACATAATCTTCTGTCCTATTCTCCAAGATGGACGGGCCTTCATTATTTGAGACCACCCATGAATAAGTATGTTTTCACCTCCAAGGGGAATTGAGTAGGTCGACATAAACATCATGTTGTGACCAAGCGCAAGTCTGACCCGGCCATGGTCAGGCATCTATATAGGAACAATAGAACTCGGCAGTTCCTGTTTCAAGAAGATCACAACTGTAAAACTGTGTATAAGCAATAGTTTATGAACAACATATATAACAGAAAACAGCTCGTACCATAAGTTTCTCGACACAGTTGGACCTGTTCAACGAGTGCAGCAGTGACACACATATCCCACGTGGCCTTCCACCATTGAAACGCCCCACAAGGACCTCAAGACGATCAATAAAGTGTATGAACTTGTGGATGTCGATCCAGTCAACTTCAGTGCCATTAGTAACAGCCGAGTTATTACCAAGTAACAAACGAGCAGACTGCTTAACACTGAAAAAACCTACACGTGCCACCAATTATAAGAAAATATTAGTTAGAAGTAGCATCTTCGTGAGAGATTCGTTGCTACTTCTAAAGTTAAATTGTGATTAGTTAGATAGAATAGGTGGATTAAGAAGTAATCGAGGCAACAAGCAAGAACCAGATATAAAACTAACATGGATGAACAACTGGAACGACGCAGGGGTTGAAGATCGCAATGAAGATGAGACCAGGTTCTGCTATTTCCATCAACATTCGTGCGCCAACTTTCAGTCCGTAACACTTGAGAAAGTTTATCCAAGTTCGGCCATAAAAAAGCAGGGATCTTCTTGGTTCATGAACCCAACTCGGAACTTATATCCATGGCTTGTCTTCACTGTGACCATTAAACTAGTGTATTCGGTTATGGCAAGGCCGAGCATCTTGAGTACATGTGTTCTGGTAGAGCAAATAATACACTGCAGGAAAAATAATATGAGAACACAGCATGTTCAAAAAAACCCCACCCTCCCGGATAGAAAAGAGGATTCTAGGAACATACTGTGCGCGTTTCGAAATGCTGGGTTAGGATGAGAAGGAACAAGTGTGGCGTCTCACCGAGGGCGCAGAAACCTGTAGGGTACTCGCACTTTGGGCACTGCAAATGAAACACACTAGATTCAATAGGAAGAAAAATGCATCAACGGCGGCAGCTGCCATCCTAGGATTACCTGCGACCAAGGGACTTGGGTTTATCGGGGATGGATGAAGAATTTGTACCTGGTTCTCCATGAGAAAACCCTATACAATCACCGAGAGGGGGTTTTCTCTAAACAAGCAGACGAGGGAGAAGGGGATTCAGGCCCAGTGAAATATTGCCGCTTCGTCCGTCCAGCTTACTGCTAAAGCTGGAAAGGGGGGTTGTGATTTGATGGCTCATTGGGCATTACTACGGCGCTATGACCGGGGTGTGTATACCGTGAAGTTGTGCACTCTAATTTGTGCATATGGCACGTGGACCCCGTTGCCTGTTGCCCCACATATCAGCGAAAGGAAGTAGAAAGACAGGAGTAGCTAGTTATACATAAATATATTTTTTGACAGAGAGATACTCCCTCTGTAAAGAAATATACAAATCTTTTATATCACAGGCTCACCTTGCCGAGAAATATACTCCCTCTGCAACGCACGGGCATTATGGGGGTTCAGCTTTTTGATGGGGGTTCAGCTGAGAATATAATACTCAAATAGGCTCACGGTTCTGGACTTTGGGCCGCAGGCCGACCCTGCATGTTTGGGGGCCCATGTGTTCTACCTCAGCGCTTTTCATATTGCAAGCGATCGGTACGATGTTGGTTTTAGATGCTGTCGCAAGGCGAATACACAAAATTGAATAAAGCACGGCAGCTGTTGGAATGAAATCGAACGATAGTTCCTAACCAGCAATCAGAGTTGCAATTCTATCAACGATATACCATGTGATAAATAATACTGTCATACTACTTATACACACAGGACACTTGTTTCACCATGCCAGATTATTACATCAAAATCTCTCGGAGGATAGATCAGTTCGGCAGTTGCGTGCTGCTACTGAAGAATTTCAAAGTTGATTTGGACCAGCTCTCCTTGCCGAGAAAGATCGATTTTGACATCATCCCCTACCGCAAGATATGATTTTGAATTGAACCTTGACCATCCTTTAGCATCAATCATCATGTGACCATCCTTTGTACTTATGGTATATTGAGTAGGTTCATTCACACCAAGGCTGCGCATGGTAAGAGAAACTTGGCCGCGGTTGCCCGGATTGTTGAACGATTCCCTCGTTGCTCTAGAAATTCTCTGTTTGCAAACAAGAAGACATACCCAAACGGTTAGATCAACACAGTGAATCATGTGAAACAACATGGAAAGAAAATAGAACGAAGCACTTGGGCGGCCAATACTTACCAAGAAGGTGGACATGTCGGTTTTTGTAAGGACTTTGGTATATGAAGTGCGAACTGCATCCCAATCTGTTGCCGGTGCAACTGCACGGGTCGGAGCAGATGCAAGTGCAAGTGTTGGTGCAGGTGTCGAAGCTGCTGCTGCTACCGGAGATGGTGCTCCTTGTAGAGCTGGTGTCGGTGTCAGAGCAGGTGCCGGTGTCGATGCCCGATCCTCCGGTAGATCAGACTGATCCACTGACGCGGTCGGTGCCCGATCCTCAGCTGGATTAGACTGAGTTGCTGGCGCTGTCAGTGCTAGAGCAACTGCCGGTGCTCGATCTATGCGAGACAGCGACGATCGTGTCTGGTCTGCTATGATCAGCTTTCTAACTTGACTAGGATCCGTCACCATGATCCAGTCTTTTTCTTCATTTCTTTTAAATGCGAGAAGGACTAATTGTGGCGTTTTTGTTAAACCAAACTGCAATTCATCATAGGGATTCAGCTTGTACTCAGACAACAGACTGATCCAATTTTTTCCAGTAATATAAGTGATGGACGATGCCTTCGTTACTGACACGACATAAGAAGTGAAAGCTGCAAAAATAGCCATTGTAGAGCAAACCAAACGGTTTATTCTGTGATGAATGTCACATGGCAAAACCTGCATAGTAAAATTGCAGGAAAAGAAAGAAAACATGACATTAAATCAGTAAGATTTAGACAGTAAATCAATAAGATTTACTTGATGTGACACGAGTGAATCCTTACCAGGAAATCACTATGTTGAAGTACTAAGCAGAAGATTGATCGTCCAACTACGCGTGGCATGCAGGGGCCCCACCTACTCCCACAAGCAGGACAGTTCAAAGGTCGTGACAAATCGTATGGACCGAACATCCATGGGGCTGGAAATCCTGGTGGGTGTGATAAACCCTGCAATGCATACAGATATTGGAGTGTAACCATAATGGATAGACCGTCGTCACAAAAAATATGATATGGATACTTCAAAATATACAGACTGAATTGAGTGGACAAACATTAACATAGACCGTTCTCAGGACTGACCACACACCAAAAGCGGCAGTACTAATAAACAATACAGGGTTCACAAACACAAATCAAGTACTGAACAATAGTACTTACTACAGACAAGCAAAGTTGCACTAACTAAACTCTGCAGACTATTTTTTGCCACCGACCTACGGGATGAACCCCGCATAACTGACTAGGCCATGGACTTCGTGTGAGATGTCTACATGCACCATCACCATCTTGTCAACCTTGGAGAACCTAACAGAGTGCTCTTTCCACTCATAAACATGATGATGAAGACAGGCCGCATCAGTTTTGTTGGGAAGCTTTACAAGAACCACACCCTTCGTAATCGAAGGCACAGCCAGGAAATTGTTGTGGTCAAGTACAGCCTCGAGAACACGCCTGACAACAATGCTACAGGAAAACACTAGTTCAGGACACGTGGCGACAAGGACACAACAGCTGGATAGTTCAGCAGTAGAACTCATCATCAGGTCTTCCAGTTCACACGGCATGACTTTGAGAACTTCATCTCCACCGCGGACCTGGTTCTAATTCAAACAGAAACCATATTTTATTACTACCTCCGTTCAGAAGTATAAGATGATTTTCGATATTGTACTCCATATATGACTACATATACGCACAGAAATGAGTGAACAAAGACACCAGAACATGTCTTCAAAGGCATGGGAGCAGAGGGATTACATGCAATATCCATAACACAAGTTACTGAGGCAAATATACCCTCTTAAAAGTTAGCATTGATGTTCATAAAGTACTCCCTCCGTACCAAAATTCTTGTCTTAGATTTGTCTAGATACGGATGTATCAAGTCACATTTTAGTATTAGATACATCGGTATCTAGACAAATCTAAGACAAGAAATTTGGGACAGAGGGAGTAGTTGAAAGTAATCTATAAGAAATCAGTGTCAACCTCTCGCATGTTTTGGTCAAAAGAGGAATTTAGAACTGTCATTTGGCACACAAAAATCACATGCAAGATCACCCAAAAAGTTTTACTACTAGTACTAGTACTGCGTGTTAGATGAAAAAACACGATCAAGATCGAGAAAAAGATCGTCAAGAAGAGATATTACCTAGACTTGCTTAATGAGGGATCCCGGAGAGGGGGGCCTGGACAGGGCGATGGCTTTGAGCTTGTCTGCGGTAGTCTCGGCGGGGTGCTTGCGCTTCTTCGTACCATGAGCGTCGATGGTTTTGGCCGGAGCCATAGACATCACTTCGGCCGGTGCTCCAGCGTCCATCAAGAAACTGTCAAATAGAAATAAAATAAATTAAATTAAACCATAATCACAAACCCAAAAGAAGAAAAGAGATGGAGTTTTAGGATCAGTCTTGGGGTTGCAAGACCGGGCCTTGGCCAGAATCAACACCATTGATGTGCTCACCTTTCCTTCTTTGGGAGAGAAGAACAATGGCAGAAGCAGGTCGGGGTTTTCTTGAAGAAATGAGGAACAAGATGAGGCAGAAGCGAGGGTTGGATAGAGAGGAAGCTGAGAGAGAAGAGTGAAATGATGGTTGCTTCGTTCGTCCAACTTACTGCTGGAAATGAGGGGGTTTTGTGATTTGACGGCTCATTAGGCATTACTGTGGCGCTTCGATCGGGGTAGTCTACCATCACTCTACTACGGAGTAATTTAGTGCATGGCTGGTGGACCCCGATGCTGGCTGTCCCACACGTCGGCGAAAGTGAGTAATTTAGTGTATGGCTGGAGGAGGATCCACACGGTAGAGCGTGTCCACTGTTTTTCAGAAGAAAAAAATGATTACAACAAGCGTTTCCACTCTTACGATGGAGGAGTGCGAAACACGACAGCCACTTGAACATACACAGTGCTCCTACTACTAGGCATGTGCAGTGGTTCATACATCAGTACTACACAATCTTGTTGCTAGTGTAGTAAGATATGATGATAACAAATGATGTTGTGCGCATGTCAACTACTCCTATATGTAACATAGTACCGCTTTTTCGACTGTCCGGTCGAGAATGAATGGTGAGATCAATGTTAACAGAACTAGGTCCACAGCGCACGGAGAGTACGGTGCTACAGTACTCCACGAAATATGAACCATATGAAGCACGAATAGTGTTAGGCAGGGTGTATGAAGGGTGCACGGGATGGGAGCAAAAGTTCCCTTCTCAACCCACTTTTGGGTGTTTGGTAGAGTGCATGAAGGGTGCATGAGTCCACACTAGTAGGTTGACAAAAATACATGAAGAGGAAACTACTATATTGAGATGAGAATGCAACCAAACACACCCACACGCTTTGTGCTACAGTGACTGATCTGCACCGTCTGAGTTTGATCCAACGGTCATGTTGCGCCGAGACATGGACATGCCCATGCAGAGGGCGCCTAAACACCATCGAAGTCCGTCTGCTTCTCGAGGCGCACGACGTTGGTGATGCAGGGTGCAACCGCCCGCAGAGCCCGTTCCCGGTCGACGGGAGCCAGCTCGTCAAAGATGGCATCCAATGGCACGTATGGATTCCGATGACGGAGCCCTGAAAGGATTCGCCCGGCAACGGCGACGGCAGCCCGCAACCCCTCCTTGTCCAGCTCAGCCCCCACCATCGCGCGGAGACGGCTCAGCTCCTCGAAGAAATAGATGAAGGAGACCAGGTCAGGAAGCCGCAGCTCATTGAAGTCGACCGGGTGGTCGAACGGGTTTAGCCCGATGGCCGGCATCGCCGCGCTGGCACAACGGTAGGCATAGCACAGCCGCAACACGTGCGTGGCAACTTGGTTCACCAAGTGGCTGAGGCGATCCTGGACCTCGTCATGATCGGCCCGCTCGTGCTCCAGCCGGCTCCCCTGATGGCCTATCGTATCTCCCGCTTTCTGCAGCAATGCCGCCGATGCCTCGAGCATCCTTGTGGTGGACGCCTGCCGCTTTTGAAGCTCCGTGAACTCCCGCACATAACGGAGGAGCATGGCACTCCTCTTCTCCTTGAGCTCACGGAGCTCCACGTCCTTGGCCCTGAGCTCCGCATCCTTGGCATGGAGCTCCTGTGTCAGGAGCCTCACCTCGGACTCCGTGATCTGCTGCGCCGCCATGGCACCAGGTAGAAGCAATGGGGAGAGGAAGCAAAGGGGGCGAAACGGCTGAAAGGCAATGCAATCTACGGGAAGGCGGAGGGAGCGGGGAATCTTTTGGTTTTCACCACGGTAAAACACCAGTCGACGACTTCTCACATCAGGGAGCAGTGGGTACAGGCGGAGTCATCGTGACTAATTGCTGCCCGCCTGCTCCCGTCAATCAAAAAATTAAAAATCCTGCCGTGCCTACTCCCGTCAATCAAAAAATTAAAGATCCTGCCGCACCCAAACACCAGAGCAACGCCCCAGTGGATATTTAAATTTACCTGCCGGCAAGTAGATAAAAGAGGGGTGAAAAAACAAATGTGGCGGCGGCCTAGCTAATCGGTCGAACTAGCCCAACTAGCTAGCCACCATGCTTCACTGATGTACTCAGCGGGAAAGGTGGTCTTTCGTGATTTGACGACTCATTTACTTGCTTCGGCGCTACGACCGAGGAGGACCCATAAAACGCGTGGTAGGGTGTC
The DNA here is from genome assembly GCF_003073215.2 of Triticum urartu. Lineage (NCBI taxonomy): Eukaryota > Viridiplantae > Streptophyta > Magnoliopsida > Poales > Poaceae > Triticum > Triticum urartu. The sequence continues at coordinate 491,615,949 of NC_053028.1, read as the reverse complement.
CCACGTCAGGAAGAATATATGCGTGCACCACCCGGGAGGACCCTGAAACCGCGCGGTAGGATGTGCCACGTCTCGGCACGGAGGAAAAATGTGCGTGTAAAAATATACTGTATCAGACGTAGTACCTACGGTTCAACCTCGGGACCCAGCCAGTCGGTTGAAAACACCCCACTAGCCACACAGCTTCATCATGCAAACGTGGCACGGAGGATAGATGTGGTTAGCTCCGTCTCGACCAGCCACAACGTCTCTTGTTCTAGGCGATTCTTCTATTTTCCAAGTTTGTTTTAGTTGTAATAACACCACGGCAAGCTAGCGCCGCTCTTCGTGTGTGCCCGTGCAAAGGTTAGACAATGGAGAGAAGAGAGATTGAGATCGCAGACTTGGGACCCACCAGTAAGTGAGATAACGGTCATGCACGTGTTGACGAGGCACTCCCTCTACTCTACTCAATGCAAGTACTGTATAAAATCAAGTTATGGGACAAAGCCAACAACCGTTTGTTTTTTAGGCTATCGACTTACGCTTTGTAGTCCAGGTTTCCAGTTCGAATCTCGTCTTTCAGATTTGTTAGTTTTAGGTCCAAATTTGATTAATGACAAGTGGGACCCCCGTGTGTTGTTCCGATATTTCAGTGTAGGATGGTTCTTTTGAACAAACACTTTGCACGGTTAGACAAGTAACGGCACGAGTTACACGTTTTTTGCAAGTTTACGAACAAAAATGACAGCGGCATAGAATATCACATCCACTCCGCAGCTTAGATACTATGGTGATACGAGTTTTTACACCGTTGGAAGTGAGATCCAATGGCTTGGGAGTAGTCTTTGTAATTATGCGCAATTTCCAAACTCTCCAAAGGTTTTTTTGCAAATAAAACATTCAGGCCTCGTGTGTGCAGCTGCATCTTCGATCCAACGGCTCCCCGATGCTCATATTAGGTGCTCCCCGTAGCTTAATTACCCTCTACGGTGATTGGAGTAGTTGTGGGCCGAATGCTACGAAAATATAATCTAAACTGACCGGAATAAATGCCTACACAAATTAATCCAAGGTTGGAGTGCCCCTCACAATGTAAATAGCTCCGGCTTTGCGAGGGATGGAGAGGTAGTAGCTTTAACGCGTGGAAGATATGGTGTGAGAAAGCGATGTCAATCGAGAGACATATAGATAGAGAGACAAAGTGAGTGTGGTCCGACATTCGTTGAACAAATATATATGCTCTGGAGAGATATTGTCCGATTGAGCTTTTTGGCAAGGGTGAGGGCTGTAAGATAGAGCTTGAGAGATGATCCAGTCACAGACGTGTAGATATATTTTGTGCGTGGGAGGAAGCAAGGTCAACCGATCACATAGGGTTGTCGTGCGATCGAAAGAGTGAGACGAGTTGGAGAGAGTGACCTAGATAGACGGTGTGCGTGAGAGAGTATACAATGTGAATAGGTCGAATTGGGCTCAAACATGGTGATATGTCGTTTTTGTCCGAGAAAGAGCGAGGTCAATCGAGACATACAAAGAGAGAGAGAGAGATATTGAGTAAGCGTGGCCCACCATGAGGTCGAAAGAGTGGTGGCGGCTTGGATGGACTGACCTACATAGACAATCTGCGTGAGAGAGTATAGAGTGTGTCGATCGAGGCCCGAACAGGGAGATATACCATTTGTGTGTGAAAGAAAACAAGGTTAAATGAGACTCGGATAAAGAGAGTGAGATTGAGCGAGTGTGGCCCGCTGTGCGGAAGAAAGAGTGAGACAGTCTCGAGGGAGTGACCTAGATATACAACGTGCATGCGTGTGCATGCACGAGAGGTTGGGGGGCTAGATAGGCAATGCATGTATTTAGTGCGAGAGGGAGAGGGGAGAGAGAGAGAGAAAGCTCGGCATGGGGTGCAATGGAGGGTGTGTGAGGTAAATACATTTGGTAACAGAGTGGAAAAGGGGGTTGTGTAGTTGAGAGACTTAGATATCGAAACATGGAGAGAAAGAAGAACGTGTGTTGGAAACCGATAGCTTCCTAAGGTGGTTAGGAGAGGAAGATTGACCGATACAGGAAGTTTGTAGCGTTTGTGCGGGGGGGGGGCTAAAAACAACATTTGAATGTACATAGTACGAGACTTAATATCGATGTTTCAATTCGGTGTACATTGTAAGATTTGAACCGAGGACCAGGCATACAGGTAATTATTTCGAATTCGTGCCATACTAAGTTTCGAAAAGTTGACATTGACTCAGTTTGTTGTGCTACTTTGTAGGTCATATGTTTGAATCCATCCAAAAGTTTTCTCACTACCATGGTGTTCATCATATACATATGAATTTGTATAAAAAAGTAGCATGGATAAAGTGAAATGCGAAATCCACGTTAGAATTGGAGATCGCTATGTGACACACACTCTAATTCAAATAACTAACTACGCGACACACACTCTAATTCAAATAACTAATTATGTGACACACACTCTAATCCACGTTAGCGTGGGTACCTTTTCAATTTTTTTTCAAATAACTCCTCATTAATTAAATTATAGTACTCCCTATGTTCACTTTTATAAGACCTTGAAGACATTTCAAACAATGTGCAAAACAGTTCATTTTAAGTTGTCTGAAATGACTTACAAAAGTGAACGGATGGGGTATCTCGTTTCGAATGACTAATTATTGCAAGGAAAACACGGGCATGGTAATACATATAGATTCGTTTGCAAATGAAAGAAGATTCGTTTGCATTCTCAAATGTAGGCGCACCAGGCAAACCAGGGTTGTGTCGGGGTGGACGCTGCTTCGGTGCCTTAAAGGCAACTGCCTTTGGGTCACTGACATGTGGGCCAGCCACCTGTTGGGCCCATATGTCATGGACACAGAGGCAGGTACCTTAAGGCACCGAAGCATAGTCCTGTCGGGGTGGTCGCGTGTGTCGGACGGACGCGTAGCACCCAGCCACCCACCCCCTCCCCCCCCCAAAAGGACGACGACAATATAAGTTCGCGCTTCCACATTTCGGATTGAAATATCTGGCGGCCCCAATTCCAGCCCTGCAAAATCTCTCTTCTCCACCGTCCCCTTCCGCACCTAGATTGCTCAAATCCCTAATTCGCCGCCAACCCTCGAATCGCCCCTCGTCTCGTCTCTTTCCCCACCGTTCCCCACCTCTGTGTCGGATGAGAACGACGAAGACGACGGTCATGCTTCACCACCGCACCGGAGCTACCTCATCTACGCCCTCGTCCACCGCACCGGGTGGTCCACCGACAACGTCGGCCGCCGCAACCGACGTGCCTCACAGACACCGAGTTCCACCGCATCAGGTGCGCTTCACCGACGCCTTCTCCCAGCTCACCGGGGCTACTTCACCGAGCACATCGTCGCACCTCCGCCCCCCGAGGCCGTTGGGGCTTCACCAATAGTCTCGTCCACCGCATCGTAGCGCTCCGCTGCCACTCAAGATCTGCATCCGTGCGCGGCCAGCCAACGCCAGCGCATCACCCTCAACGGCTCTGAAGTGACCCGCACTCTAGCTAGGCGAGCATGCCCAAACGCCGGTCCGAACTAGGTATCCACACATCACTCCCTTGTGCACTGTTCCGACGATGTTTGGATATCCTTTCACCGCTCTCTTAGCTTACACGCCTATGCAACTCTGACCTTAACTCTTATTTCTTCTGGAGATATCATCTGAAACAAGCAAATCCATATTTTAGCGAAGCATGACGGCGCTACAGGATCTGGTACACATCCTGCACACCCGTATAACCTTGTAAGTATCTGTCCTCCGGTACAACATCAAGGTCGATTCCTCTTATTTGATCAACCATTCACCATGTCAAAAATGCAGAGGGGGATGCAAGGAGCACAAGGCCTGCACATCCAAGCAAGTGGTAACATGGACTTGTACATGGAACATCCCAAGCACAAGCAGAGCTGTAGTGAGCCTGTACAATGAGCTAGCGTAAGTCCCTGCATTTCATTTAATTCGTACTGGCATTCGTGTATGATTTGTGTGCAGTGGCTGATGCACGAATTCAAGTTTCCAGGGGCGAACATTTAACTTAAAAAATACGAAGGCACTTGCACTCCGGAAATCAACATAACTTGAGAAATGTGAAGCTACATGCACTTTGAAAACCAGGTAATGATCCAAAGTAGTTCAGATTATAACACTAAATGATGCAAGCACCAAAAAACACAAAATGCAACATGGTGTACAAGGACTACAAACATGGTCTATACCTGCTTGAATTATTCGTTCTTTTGCTGAAAATATCGAAGTGTAATTGCACGTATAACCAGTGCGCAAACTGCATATCAATATATCTATCCTGCACAAGTATGCCAATAGTTTCGAACAACAGATTAGAAAAGTATTTATGCTATGTTATCATGATACGGGGACTTTCTGGTAGATGGCCTCGATGTTTCCTCAAGCTATGAAAATGCACTATAATTTGCTTGTCATCAATGCCTGCAAATCTCTGTCTCTCTCAACATAGTAGATCATCATTAGACACTAAATCCTTCAATGAGCTTGCAAAATGCTTGCATTAGATCCCTCATTAGACACTATATGTTCATCACCAGGAGCATGTAAAATGTTTGCATCAAATCCTTCATTAGCAGTCTGTTCATTAGACACTTCAGGCTCAAGAACAACATGAGCTTGTATGTTTGCACCCGAAACTTGATTAGATATATCAGATTCAGTCAGTTCATTATTGATTGGGGGAGTTATAAAATAAGTAGAAATTGGTTTCATTTTCTCATAGATTCCCTACATACAAGCAGTTTTACAACACCGCCAGGTTTAACTATTGGCCAGAAATTGAAGAGTTAAATTAGATATAATCAGGGATGTGATGTACCTGCTCGTTGCACATGCTACTCTTGCAAGCTGCAATTGTCCGTTTGCGCAAGCTCGATGCCATGCCCGTGCTGCCGCCGCTGCCTCCCACGCAGGCTACACCCAGGGTTGGATCTTCATCTTCTTGTCCTTCCGTTTGCTTGAAGCCCGGCGACCGCCCTCCAACGAGGGTGCAAGGAAGTGCTGTGTTGGTCTGTCCAGCGGCGGCTAGGTTAGGAGCGAACCAGACTGGAGGCTGGAGCGAATGAATTGGGATTTTTCCTGGTGTCGATCGATATGGGAGGCGCTTGTTTGGGCCGCGAGCTTGCTATAGGGCCTGCCTTGCACTTATGTTATTGGCCCATCCAAATTGAAACATTTTTCTTCATTTTTTACATTGCATGCTCGTGCGTTGGGATGAACAAAACTAGTGTGGGCCAACCTGGACGACTCAAACTAGGTGCACACTTTCCAGCCACCTGAGGCGGCCGCCCATACCAGCCCCTATGGTGGTGTCACCCCTTTTTGCGTGTATGATTGGATAGTGAAAAATATTCCGGTGGCGCTTTTGATTTACCCACAGAATGGTTGAATTGCTTGTTTCTATGAACTGAGTTCGCCAATAATGTGAAGGATGCCAGTCTTTTCATCCTATTGTAGATTGCTTAGATCTTGATATGCCAAAAGTAATCGCATGAAATATACAGTAAAAGCCAGTGTGATGTGGTTGGCTACAACTAGTCTGACTACACGTCCTCATATAACATATCAAGGACGCACCATCTTACCAGATTAACCATTCGACTTACCCATGCAGTGTGGGAAGAAAGAAGTATTGGGACTGCGTATCCAATCAATTGATGCCATGGACTCCTTCGTACAACCTTGTAAGCGAAAAAAGAAGTTGCAGTGTGCCTGTACAAAGAACTAGCGTAAGTTCAGTTACCTGCTTCTCGGAATTTTAGTTAGCCACTTATTGCAAAATTGTTCAATTACGTTGCTTGGCTTAATTTAGTTTGCTACTGATTACATAATGGCACAGCCTGTTAATCATATTGTAGACTGCGCCTATCTATGTGTTTGATACTTACTGTTAAGAATTACCTGTTTGTCTTAACTTAAATATCTACTTGTTTGTTTAACTACTTTGCTGCTGCAACAGCGGGTTACAATGATGTTAATAACTACTTTTCAGCATCCAATTGAAACTCTTTAATTCCTTGTTTGTTTAACTGGTTTGCTGTTATAACTCCCAGTTGAGATGTTTTGCTAACTACAACTTTTCTGAATCCAATCGGAACTTTAATGGCAAAACAGGTTAGCCCAAGATCAAAGAGTGAGGTCCCCATGGACGTTGAATCATCCCGCAGCAGTGGCACCAGCCCAATCGTGCATTATGAATTGCCAACTTCTGATGCTCTAGAGGCTAAACTAGTGGTAGAAAGAGATTCTGCTTCTGCACTTAGAGATGAAGTTGACATGTTGAGGAAGCAAACAGCACAATCACAAGCAGTACTCAAGACAACCATTAAATATTTGGTGGATTTCAAAACGAAGCAAGCTGAGACTGACCAGATTGTTAAGGTCCTAAAGGAAAAAAGGAAATTAAATTCCTACTTGGTAAATCATAGGTGAAATGTTCTTTCCATAGTTGAATAACCTTTGTGTTGTCTGTTCATGTAATCAATCAAACCATTTGTTTTAGAGATCATGTAATGATTGTTTTTTTTGTTTTTTTTGTTTGTAATTTTATTTGAGCATAAGTTTGTATTAATTGATAAGACTCGGAGACATTTCATTTGGATTGTTGTGCCAGACCTACAAATATGCCAATCGAGCTGAATGTGCATTCAGCAATAGTAGTATAGATGGACCATAAGTGGCACGCATCGGAAAGGGCCAAGATGCTGGCTAAAAAAAGGATGCTGTTGTAGCCAAAAAAAAGTACAGCGGCCTGGCTTATGTATGTTAGTTGATATTATTGATCCATATACTCTAGAAGTGTTTATATGTTTATTAGTTCCGTACATTCTTGGTTGATTGACTCGGTATTTGAATCTTGATACATCGCTTGTGTATATATCTAAATGGGAGTACACATTATGCTGCGTGTGACATTTGAGTTGGACATGAAGTGTTCCAAATATTCGAATTCACCTTAAACTGGATTCTAGTTTCTGAATTTGAGTATCCGCATTTGTAAACCATATTCATATATGACAGTGGACTACATCTTTGTCGTCCTTTTGAAGATATATAAAAACACATAGAATGATTTATAAAGATTCATATAGGAATACAAAATGGATTCGAATTTAGTTGCCAGGGTAAACGTGGATGCTTATTGTCCTAAAATTCGAAAGAAACAGCAAAATGTCCAGTCCCACATCGGCTGCCCGAAGCCAAGTGTTTGGGAGATGGACATTACTGTCTACCCATTACACGGACAATCCATCGGCCCGATTTCCACTGCTCTAAATAGGGGTAGGTTAGTAACTTCAATTAGACGTGACACGACCGCCTCTGAGCCCATTCCGACACGGTGGGCGTCAAACATGGGCAGCAAAACTCATTTGATTCAAGATCATCCGAAAGACCTCTGTTTCTCCCTCCATTCCCCATTCATACACGGTGGGCGGCAAAACACCCTCTCCTCGTCCGAAATAGATGTAGGCTAATATTTTAAATAGGGGAAGATGTGTAACTTCCATCAGACGTGACACAACCGCCCTACCTGTCAGCCTCGTTCATACACCATGGGCGCCAACCGTGGGCGGCAAAACACCCTCTCGCCCAAAAATCGATGTAGGCTAATATTTTAAATAGGGACAGATGTGTAACTTCCATCAGACGTGACACAACCGCCCTACCTGTCAGCCCCGTTCATACACCGTGGGCGCCAACCGTGGGTAGCAAACCACCCTCTCCTCGCCCGAAATAGTTACCGGCAAATATTTGGGAGATGCGAGATTACCGTCCTATCCCCAACTGACGAGACGTCCATATTTGAAACGGGGGATAAGTTCGTAACTTTCCCATATTTCAGACAAGCGCGTCCCAAAAACATGGTTCCCCGTACCTCTCCCTCCATTTTCCCATTCATACACCATCCGCGCTAGAACACCCCATTCCCACACCAGCCTCCGTCCGCCACCCCATCCATCGCCGCCGTCCTCCACCACATCCATCGCCACCGTCCTCCACCATGCTGGAGCGCCTACCAAGACCGTGTCGTCCACTTCTAGAGATGGACGTTTCTCATCCACGGCGACAGACCAATAGCCTTGCATCGCGTCCTCTCGCTTCATCGGCGTCGTCGTCCTCTTTGTCGGGGCCGCTCACACGACCTTCTCTTCCACTGCAACGGGACTTATCCCCCGGTGCACCCGTCTACCGTCGCAGATCTGCTTCAACGCCACCGACAGCCATCGCACCCCCGATGCCTACACGGCGCCGCAAGAGAGGTGGTACTTCATATCTCCTCAACTTTTTGATCTCAACCAGAAAATAGATCTTAACTTGGTTACTCTACTTTCTTTTCAGCTCTTAGAATTTAGTTCTTAGTTCGAAGCAAACAATGGATGCTAAATATCATTTCTCCGGTTTGCAGCTTCAAATCTGCCATGGCAAAGCCATAATACGGTTTAATTGATCATGCTTAGGGTTTAATTGATCATGTTGGTTCCGTGGTGGTTTCTTTAATAGAAATCAGAGGGGAAACCCTCTTTTGCTAAAAAATATATGCTTAGAGTTTCCCCCTTTTATGATCACTATACGATCAGAATACATGCTTCGTGTCATAATAACACTGCTCCACCCATCAAGCTAAACAAGTTTAGTTGTTCAAATACGAATCTGATATTATTAAAACAGAGTTGTTTAATTGGTCAGGTAAATGTTCCTAAATTAGTTTCGAAAATGCATGTTCGCCGCTCGGGTGTGTATCTCTGTGTGGTCTGGTCAGCACCGTTGGGGAGGTGAACTTTGCATATGCAGGGGTTTATAGGGAGACACTCTCCGAGTTGAAACCGCAATGCATTCCATTGATAATCTGACTACTTTTTAGGTTTTCATGAATCTCAGATTCTGAACAACATCATAATGATTATGAGCTTGCGCGCATGAAAAGGATAAAGCAGAACAATGCCATGGCTGTCAAACTTGGCATTAAGGGACTGAAATCAAGTCTGGATGCAATGCAATGCAAACACTCTCCACCTACAGATTCATGCTCAGAATATGATCCTAACAGTGATTCTGAGCTAGAGGGAGACCTAAGTCAATGTAGCTCCCTAGTGGAGGAGTCAGAGGAAGATGCCCTATCTTATTCACCCATCAAGGTACTTGCTCTAACTTTCCAAGGTTACATTGCTCGCACATATCTTGCAACTAATGCTTTGCATTGCTTCTACTTTGTTGAACTGCCATTAGCTTAGTTTACACATCGTGTATGTCAATACGCCCTGCCTATCTATTTTCAGTACATATTCCATCTGCCATCATACCATATTTATCCATTCAAATGCTATTCTTGTGTATCAGACATTCAAAAAGAAGAGGGCAATTGCTGATCGTGGAGGAGCACAAGCAAAGTATTTGGAAAAGGTAGTGGCACCTGATAAATCAAATAGCCCATTAGGTGTAGTTGCAATATCACCTGACCCACAAAATACCCCAACTCTAGCAGACTCTAGCCCTACTACACTGGTCATTTCTGATGCCCCAACTCAGCAGACCACAACTGCAGCAAACAGTATGATTATGCCAGTTGACATAGCACCAGCTGTACGACGCAAAACCCCCATTCCAGCAAAGAGTACACCAAATCCAGTTGCCAAATCCCTTTTCGAACCAGAGAGAGCCCCAATTGTAGCAAATAGGACCCCTGTTCCATTTCTACCCAGTTTAGAAGACAAAGCTTATGTTGTTGTCAGGAACTTTCTATCCATCTTTCCTTCATGGAAAGATTATACCGCAGACACGGAACAATTTCAAGTCTTCCTCCGTAACTTACGCGTAAGTAATGTACTAACGTTACTAGTCGTCAACCCATGCATTCGCACGGCTAGGCCCATAGAAATTAATTGTAGTTGAATTTTACCTAATAATCATTTTATTTGAAACTATGCTCAAAGTTATGCAATGGTATATTTAAGTTGATTTTGCAACCAACTGGGATGGCTTTATACTTATTTTTGTTAGCCATGTGATGGAAATGTTTCATTTTTATGTAGAATACATTAACTTAGATGCTTCACATTCGGTTATAGTACTACTACGGTTGTTCCATCTTAGTAGAATCAACATCGTCACGCAATAGCTTTTGTGGTTCTAAAAAACAACAGTAGACAATTATCATCTTTTCTTCAACAAATTAATAAACCAAGTCAATCTAATACCAAAATTTATGCACCATATAAACTGATGCTAACATTAAATTCTTGAATAATTTAGCACTAAAAATATGCAAGATACCATGCTTGTGTACAATATTGTTAAAGTTTACAAAAGTTGCAATCTTCTCATTAAATGATGTTGTGACCAAAGTCATCTTTGATGATAATTGTAACCCACAAAAGCTCAAAAATTAGTGCTGCTCAATAGATTTCTGTATCCCTATGTTTATTCATGAATATAATATAGCAAGAAACTTGTTGATTACTAATATTGTGGAAGTTGTCCGTCATCGTCAATTTTGTCTAGTCTATATGCACAGAAGCAGCAGAATTCGCAGTGTTGTTGTATATTCTAATATTAGTATAACCAAATCATTCTGCAATAGTTTGTGTTGTGGCAAATGCTTAAAATAATCATAATCTTATTAAACTTCATTTGGTAAATTTGAGCCAAATTGATACTCTTATATAATCTGATGCCAATATATGAATTTCATGAACAAATTAGCACACCGACCGATTGCACATAAAATGACCACACTTGTACACAACAATCTTTGCAAATTGTCTAATGTAACAACCCAATCTAAAAGAAAAGTATACCTACATATTTTTTGTATCACAGTGTTTCATCATGGATGTCAACAGAACATACTATCAACATGCACCAAGGAAAATGGCTATTAATACATAAATGTGTATATTTTCTGCTAGTTGACAATGTTCATGTAACAAAGTTTCAGGTAAAACCTTCACTGATACTATGTTTTACCTTCTCATGCCATCAATTTGGTTGCATGGAAACACCGTTGGTATAGAAATAGATAGCAATGAGGCATGCATATAATATATTGCCTGTTTCATTCATAATCAGCTATAAAGATAAAACAATACATCTATTGGAGAGCAGGTATACTTGATATGAGTGCCAACAACATCAACAGGTATGCTCGAAAAAATAATACTGGATTGATATTGTTTCCATGAAGTATTGCTTGTGTCCAGCTAGATGTACTAGCCGCCAACTTGTACGTCCAAGTAAATAGGAGGTACCTCCCGTAGCAGGTAGCTGTGTAGCAGTGCAATGTTAGATATCCGCCGGGAGAAGCTGGAGAAGTCAGATTTAGCGACATTAGGCAATAGAAAAAGATCAGAATGGCAGATGTTGACAGCGAGAAGAGAGGATTTTGGCACAGGGTACAACTCACATTGCACAGAAAGGCACGTACATGTAGGCACTACCCAAGCAGCTTGAATGATTCTGTCCAGATGCGCTAGTGGGTAAGTATGTACGTAACGACGACGGTGGTCAATTTCTTCCGGCTCGAAAGGCCTCGACGACGGCAGCAAAATGGCACGACACAGCGCCGAAGCAGCTTGTCGCCGGCATCCTGTCTGACGGCTTGTCCATGGTGGAAGCATGGCACATTGTTGCCTCGGCTGACAGGAATACAGGATGTTCACGGCGGCTGTGCGTCAAGGTGTCGTTGCGGATGGCCGGACCAACTCCCCGTTGACAGCCCGCCCAGGCGGCAGCTGTATTGCTCTTTGCAACTACACCCGCTCGCGCCAGAGCTCGTCGCCTCCATAGCGGCGAAACGGACTGCAGTTCCATGGCGGCGCATGCCATGACTGCTGTCTGGCCGCACATTGTGTTTTTTCTTCTCATGAAATCATAATGAAATTGCTCGTGTCATTGTCTTTGTTGGGCGTCATAGGCTCACGGATTGACTCGTCCACCGTGTTGTTCGTCAATACAGGATGCAAGACTTCGTTATGCCTCGTCGCCATCAATGGTTTTTCCTGGGCATAGGTTCGGAAAATACCATATGTCCTTCCAGGCACTGGAACTGCATAATCTTTAACATCATTAGCTTAATCTCTTTCAAGATTAATTCTAGAACATCACGAAGTAGGCATGCATGAAGTCCTCTAATTGATCAACCAAGCTAGCGAATGGCTATTCACATGCATATTCTATGCGGGCATGCATCTCACGCTCACCCTGAGGAGTACGACCAGCCATCAGCATCGTCGTCTCATATCAGCATGCCTGCCGTCTCATGCTGTAGCAGTACGCACCTGCGGTCTTGGCGCGGACGCGTCGATGGGGAGTTGGTCCGGCCGTTCGCGACGACACCTTGGCGCACTGCCGCCGTGAACGTCTTGATCACCGGCCCAACAACTTGCCATGCATCCGTCATGGATGAGATGTGCTGCCGATTTGGATTGAGTCTGCAGCAACATGTGCTCACCTTTTGTTTCTTTCCTTTGCATGTACTGATCGCCACGACTTGGTTTTGAAGATGTAACAACAGAAAGTACCGACCATGCATGTTTTAAAATCAGGGCCAAGATATTAGAGATAGAGAAAAGATTACCATAATAAGTACCAATCAATTGGGGGCAGGCAGGGTAATAGCAGATTCTTTTTAAGGGATACGATGCTAGCCATCCTACGGATATAGATATATCATTGTTTAATTTGATGAAAAAAATTGTCCTCTCGAAAGATCTACACCGTAATAATTTGGTCCCACCAGATTAACGGTCCATAAATTCTAATTAACGTGGGAATTTCTTGGAAGTCTGTAATTAGTATAGGTATAGATAGATAGATAGATTCATGGTCATTACTGCATATGTTTCTGCTGACAGAAGACACAAGATTTCATTCTTTTAAATAGGCGAGGCGCAAACTGGATTGTGATGACGAGTAAGGGTTGGTTGCGCTTTTCAAGCACTCGTTGATGAAGTATCGTTCCTACCTGAGGCAAGCGCACTTCGATGGCAAGCCTCTGAACGAAACTTCTGTAAAGTCTTCGGTGCTACATTTATCCGACGGTGACTGGAATAATCTTGTTACACATTGGTCTCGGCTGCAGCGTAAGGTACTGTCTATGATATCACATCACAATTTGAACTACATTTCTGCATTTGCCTTAATGTCTCACTTGTACAAAAACTGTTAGCAGAAGAACATTCGTTCTCAAGGGACCACAGAATCTCGCAACTATACTGCACACTGCATTGCTCTTGTGAGTACCACTTGCCCTGTATGACCATACTTACTTGCATAGCTGTTTGATTATGTAGCATCACTGCACATGTTAGCCTCGTAATCGTCCATTTGGTGGACATTATAAGATCCGTATGGACTCTTACATAAATTTAGAATCAACCCAATGCTTTTGAAGAGGTTTAGCTCTGCAGTCCTCTTGTAAGGACTGAACGTGGTCTATCACTGTACTTACATTAACAGCTACTCCCTTCGTCCCATAATATAAGAACGTTTTGTACAGTACACCAGTGTTCAAAACACTCTTGTATTATGGGAAGAGAGATTGGTTCGTTTTGTAGCATTCTGCATCTTATCTCCCTCGCCCACAATTTACTAAAAAAGATCAGATCTATATTTAATCTTACCAACAAGTAGAATACACAGACAATGTCAGTGCAGAAGTGTAGCCCATTGCTCTTGTCAGTACATTTTGTCCTGTAACGCTTGTACTTCCAGGGATTGGTAGTTGATTATGTAGCATCAATCTGCATCTTATCTTCATTATCCTCTATCCCTTCCAGTATTATCATATCTATAATTACTCTCTACAAAATGTAGAGTACATGCAATGCTTATGAAGAAGATTCTGTGCTGAAATTCTTGAGTTATCCTTCCTTGCCATGGAGAAGGACATTGTAAAGCCGGTGTTAACTGTTAATGTAAGTCAGTCCTTCTAAAGCCTTTATCCTCAACTGCTGTTTAATTTTCTCATACTCCCTATCGTTTACTGCTGTTTAGTTTGCTGTTTCTACCAAAATGCATGTTCGTAAGAACCGTAAGTTCTAAGTTTTACTTGTAAAACCAAATTCCTTATTCATACCATGCACATTACTTAATACTCCCTATATGTATGCTTGTTTTTGTGGATCTATAATCCAGTGTGTGGTGAAGCAGCCCACGTTTGCACCTTGTCATCTCCTATTTTATCTTACTGATGTGGCTGATGATATGAACAACATGCCATGCACATTATCCAAAATAGATATAATGATTTTATTTGCCCTTCATCTATGCTTGTTATGTTGACATGGTAATCCAGTAGTGTGGTGAAGCTCCCCGCATTATGAACAATGCCAAATTATGCTATTGATATTTTGAACATACTCTTTATTTTCTAATTTGAAATTGGATAGAATTGACAAAACAGTTATCGTCTTTGTTTATACACGTGCAAAACCTGTCATCTCTCTGCTTTGCTTCAGGGTGATATGCCTGATGGCATGCACAAGTCTGCTGAAGGCTGTGAGACAAACCCAACATATATTGCAGCAAAGATGGCAAAACATCTTGAAGATAGCAAGACAACCCAAAAGTCTTGTCTTGATGCAGTGTTCAAGTTACTTAAGACTAACAGCCAGACAAGCTCACAGAATTCGTTGTCTGAATCAGTTCGACTTCTTCAGTCCCAAGTTCTAGCAGAAAGGCATTCTGCAACTCAACTTCGATTTGAAGTCCTATCTCTAAGAAAGATTGCGGAGAACACCAATGAGAACCTCATCGCTAAACAGCTACACCTGGAAGCTATGACCGACATGCTAGGCCGGTCTCACAGCCTTGCTCAGCAGCTTGCGCAGCAGTTCCCCCACAAGGCTAACCTTTCTTGAACTGTCTTGGAAGTGGTCTCGATTCAGTATTATTTTGTTACGCTGCAATGGTGCCCAGTTTTTGTAATCTGCTTCTTCGTTGCGCTTTATGATCACTGGTGGCGAACTTTGATGCCCAGTGGATGTAATATACTTTAAATCCTTTATTGTGTAGTGTAGGTTTATTCTTAGTTACTATGCCGTAATTTCTTCTTTATTGTATAGAGTAGGTTTGTTCTTAATTCCTACTAGTTACACAGCAGCCCGAAATGAACCCCGGCCCATGATTATGCGAATCAAATCACAGGCTTTTAACAGGCCAAAATTGTCTGGGTCCTTGTTTGGCCCAATCAGATATCGGCTGCGAGCAGGCCGGATGCAAACCGGGCCGTAGTTAGGCCCAACTATATGACGGGCTTTTAACAGGCCGAAATTAATATAGGGTTGAAATGTTAAACGGGCCCTTAACAAGCCAAAACTAATATCAGGCTGAATTACTAAGTGGGCCTTTAGCAAGTGGGCCCAAAAGCATAGTGTCCAGTTCACGGGCCGAATCTGATATGGGCCATAATTGAGCCCAAAGCCTCTTAAAGGGCCGAACCTGATCTGGGCCGTAATTTGGCCCAGAACGTGGTAGGCTTTTAACGGGCCGGATCTCATATGGGCCACTATTAGGCCCGGAGCGTGGCAGGCCATTAATGGACCGGATCAAATATGGGCCGGCATTTGGCCCAAAACATGGCAGCCAGTTAATGGGCCGACCTACTAGGGTCCTCAAAATCTTGTGGGCCTACAGCTGGGCCGGCCCATTAATGTCAGCGAAATCTCGTGGGCCTTTAGCTGGGCCGGCCCATTATGACCCGCAAGAATCTTGTGGGCCTTTACCTAGGCCGGCCCATTATGGCACACAAAAATCTTGTGGGTCTTTACCTGGGCCGGCCCATTATGGCCCACAAAATCTTGTGGGCCTTTAGCTAGGCCAGCCCATTATGGTCCGCAAAATCTCGTGGGCCTTTAGCTGGGCCGGCCCATTATGGTCTGCAAAATCTTGTGGGCCTTTAGTTGGGACGGCCCATTTAAACTTGTTGGGCCGTGCCACGTGTCGACGTATCATAGGCGCCTTCTGTCCAGTGAGTGGATGACATCTGTCCCGACGATGAGCCGACACGTGTTTCCTCTAGCCAATGATGATTTTACACGTGGAAAATCCCCATTGGTCGGGGCTGTTAACGGGTTATCGGATCCAAAACCCAACCCGATAGCTTAACGACGTTTCGTTACGTTGGATGCCACGTGTCGGTCACCCTTAACGAAAGCACTTCTGTGACGCGCGATTTATCGTCATGGAAGTGGACACTTCTGTGATGATAATTTTGGTAATGTCATGGAACACTTCTACGACAGCACAGGTATGACTATCTTGATTCTGTCATAAATTTGTCATGGATGTACATGCATGACAAAAAAGCGACCTACTGTGACAAACACGTATCATCACGGAAGTGTATTTTTTTGTAGTGTCGGCTTCGCCCTGCCGGATCGCCGTGTCCCTCCGCCTCCAGGCATGCACCACTATGACCTCCTGGTGCACGTCGACTTGGTTGAGGACTGGACCCCGCACTCGCCACGCTCGTCGCACTCCGGGCAGAGCGGGCTCCCCTCCTCCTCCTCCTCTGACGACCGCCCCATGCCGCGCATCGAGCCGGGCACATGGGTGGCCCATGTCAAGGACGGCCAGGGCCCGGGCCGCCGCTCGATCCAGCGCGCCCCGGCCACTGGCTATGCCGGCTCTATCCTGGGGGCGTCAAGGCGCGACAACGAAGACGGCGACAACAACAGTGGCTCGGGGCGCTCTTGGAGGGACCACCTGCTCGGCCGCGGGTGCCATGCCAAGGACAGCAGGGCAGATGTCATCAAGGGCGCCCACCGCCACCGCAGTCGCACGCCGGTGGGCAGGCGCCACGGGAGGCTAGATCGTGGCCAGTCGGCGTCGGGCTCGAGAGATGCTGCGCCCCCGCTACGCGCGACCCCACCGCTGCCCCTCCGCTCGACTCCTCCTCCAGTTGATGCTCCAGAAGACCCGGTGGCCCGTTTCTTCAGTTTCTCCAACTCAGGCTGTGCGCTTTACCCGCCCCCGTGCACGGACTGCATGCAGATGGAGCTGGAGAACGTCATGATCGACACGCTTTAGTCCCCGCTGGCCTTCGAACACGGCGGGCGATCCCCTCCCCTCCATCTGCCCGCGCACCAGGCCCCCGACAGCCCGGAGATGCTCCCCTGCCTGCTGCCCTGCATCAACACTCCGCCAGCGTCGACTGCGGGTTTCGAGCTCGCCGCGGTCACAGAGCGTGTGGGCGTCATGCAGGTCGAAGAGGGTAGTGGAGCGGCGCAGGTTGCCGCTGCCCTCTTCGCTCCCGTCCCCCGCTGATCATCGCCACTCAGCCGGCGCCGCGTCCTCGCCCCGCTGCGCCGCCCAAGTCGAGGGCCGTGTCGACTCCTTCGCGCCGCAGTGCCCGCCAGGCCGCGGCGGCAAACCCAACGCCGGTGCCCCAACGCGTAGTTCTCCGTCTGGTGCAAGAGCTGGGTGCGCTCGGCCCCAAAGACAAGATGACGCCGAAGGCGGCGGCCCTGCTCATGTAACGTTTCTAGGAGCCCCTGTCCGATGGCGACATTGCAGCCATTGCAAAGCTCACCGGGCTGGACCAAGGTGCCCTCAAGATTGCCGCCGGCATGGCTGGAATCGTCGGCGTGGAAGAGTCCATTGATGGTTGATCATGTTAGCTGCTCTTATGTTTAGTCTCCATCGACGTCTGGTCTTCTACCGGCTAGAGTTAGGTTTACCTTCCATGTGTAGTGCTTCGGGTAGGCGGTGCGCTCGACGACGACGGGGTTTTGGGCCTATTGGTGGCCGTCGTCGCCCCCAGGCTTGCTGTAAGGTGTTTTGTGCTTCTTCCATTAGTATGATTAGTCGATGGAGTAAGGATCTGTGTCTCCATGAGTGACAATAGCTTGATCTTCATGTCCTGGAATGTGCATGGCTTAAACTGCCCGGCAAAACGAACGGCGATCAGCGGCGTAGTGAAGGCAAATCGAGTAGCGATCCTTGCCTTGCAGGAGACCAAGGTCGAGACCTGGTCGCTTGGCGTATCAGCTTAGATAGGAGGTGGCGCTCTGGAGGGTTGCATAGTTCTGCCGGTGCATGGGACGAGGGGAGGTGCCACGTTCTTCTGGGATAAGTTAGTCGTCAACGTAGTTTTGCATTTCTTACGCCGCTTCTCCATTACTGTCAGGGTAGAACCCTTTCGAACGGGCGATCCGTTTTGGCTTACCACTGTTTACGGGCCGATGGACGACGCTTAAAAATACGACTTCCTCTGAGACCTTGCGGCTGCTGCCCCGCCGGCTGGCGAGGCCTGGATGATCAACGGGGATTTCAACATGATCTACCAAGCAAGCAACAAAAACAACAACAACTTGAACCGAAGAATGATGGGTAAGTTCAGGCGCGCTCTTCACTGGGCCAGGATGAAGGAGCTGAAATGCAAGAATAGAAGATACACATGGAGCAATGAAAGGCAGGATCCCACGCTATGCAGCATTGACAAATTCTTCTGCAACGATCGGTGGGATCTGCTTCACCAGGATTACATCCTCATGGCAGCCTCGACGTCCTTCTCTGATCACTCCCGTTAATCCTTGCAAGGGCGACTACCCCTTTCAGGTAAGCACGCTTCAGATTCGAGAACTTTTGGCCCAAATTCCCTCATTTCAATGAGACTGTGCTGCGTGCGTGGCATCGACCAGTTTAGCATGACTATTCGTTCGTCAGGATCAAGAGGCGCATGGCGAGAGTGGCAGATGATTTGAAGATTTGGAGTAGAGGCATGTTTGGCAAGAGCAAGCAGCAGCTGCAGATCGCCAATGAGGTCATCTTTCAGCTTGACAGAGCGCAAGAGAGTAGATCATTATCAGACACTGAATTTAGCCTACGAAAAAAACCTGAAGCTGAAGGTACTCGGTATGGCAGCCATTGAAAGGGTTAGGAAACGCCAGGCCTCAAGGATCAGTTGGCTCTGAGCTGGGGATGCTAGCACCAAGTTGTTCCACGCAAAGATGAGGTCGCGCAGACGGAAAAACTTCATCCATGCACTCAACGTCAACAACAGAGTGCTTGTAGATCACAAGGCGAAAGAGCAGTCCATCTATGACCACTTCTCCGCCTCCTTAGGCCAGGGAGAGAGGCGCAGCTACACCCTGAATTGGGAGCAGCTCCATGTCCCGGTGGTGACCGCGCCCGAGCTGGACGACCCATTCACTATGGCCGAGGTATGGGCTGCGATCATTGCATCGCCGGCAGAAAAGGCGCCAGGCCCTGATGGTTTTACCGGCCAATTCTTTCGCTCATGCTGGCATATCATCAAGGACGAGATCATGGCTGTTTTTCAGAAGTTCTACCACATGGCATGAAGAAACTTCAGCGACATTAACACCGCTCTGATCGCTCTGCTACCGAAGCGCAATGAGGCCTCGGAGATTGGCCATTACAGGCCCATCAGCCTCATCCATTCCATCGTGAAGCTGATCGCAAAGGTGCTCACTTTAAGGCTCTCGACTGCCCTAGATGGAGTGATCTCGCAGGCTCAAACGACATTTCAGAGAGGAAAGTGCATACATGACAGTTTTCAGTACGTTCAGGGCTGCGTCAGAATGTTGCACAGAGAGAAAAGGCAAGCTTTGCTTTTCAAATTGGACTTCGCTCGAGCCTTCGACTCCGTCTCTTGGGCGTATTTGATCGAACTGCTGTGGCAAATGGGCTTCTCGCAGCGCTGGAGGAACTGGATCTCCTTGCTGCTATCATATTCGTCCTCCTCGTGCTTGCTCAATGGCATGTAGGGGCCAAGCTTCATCCACGCGTGTGGGCTATGGCAGGGTGACCCGCTATCACCGCTGTTGTTCATCCTGGCAATCGACCCCCTATACCGACTGCTAGAATCAGCCACTAGACAGAATTTGATCGCGCCGCCGCTAGGGCGGGGAGCAAGCATGAGGGTCAGCCTTTACGCTGACGACGCGGTAATCTTCGCAAACCCAATAAAGGAGGAGGTGGACTGCCTGCTGGAGCTGTTGCACGCCTTCGGAGAAGCCACTGGTCTCAAACTCAACCAGACCAAGTCCTCGGTCATCCTGATGAACTGCGATGCCCGGACGTTGGTGGAAGTGCTGCATGGCTTCGGCGGCCCCATAGCTAGCTTCCCCACATCCTACCTGGGGCTGCCTATCTCCCCTAAGCGATTGCGGATCGTGCACTTCCAGTTCCTTATTGACAGGATCAAATCATGCCTCGCAGGATGGAAGGGAAAGTTGATGTCGCTGGCCGGCCGAGGCGTCCTGGTGCGCGCAGTGCTCTCCGCCCTACCCACCTACGCCCTTTCTGTGCTAAAGGTGCCGAAGAAGGTTTTGAAGGAGATCGACAAAGCGAGGCGACACTTTCCGTGGGCGCAGGACGAAGAGCTGACGGGTGGCAAGTGCAAGGTGGCGTGGAGCTCTGTCTGTTCGCCGACGGAGAAGGGAGGGCTCGGGATCCTCCACCTACAGCTCTTCGCCTCTACGCTGCGGCTATGATGGCTCTGGTTGGCATGGCAACACCCATAGTGGCCATGGACGGCCTTTCCTCTTCCCTGTGACAAGATGGACCTCGCGGCATTCCAGAAGGCCACGCATGTCCTGGTCAGGAACGGCCAGCGGGCATGCTTCTGGACAAGCCACTGGTTGGGTGCGGCCCCTCTGGCTGCTGCCTTCCCGAGCCTCTACAACCACTCCAGGCACAAGAACCGCACAGTGGCCGCTGCGTTCGCCAATGACCAATGGATCATAGACCTTCATCATGGCAACACATCGCTTATTGTCGTCGAGTATCTGCAACTCTGGCGGCAAATTCAACAAGCTGGACTGATCCTTTGCAGTCACGTCCCACATCGGATTCAGTGGATAGCGGGCGGCGGTGATCGCTACTCAGCAAGGGTGGCGTACCGCATGCTCTTTCAGTCCAGGCCGAGCATGAGTGACGACAAGGTGATCTGGAAAAGCTGGGCACCGGGGACTGCCAAGGTGTTCTCATGGCTCATGCTCATGAACAGGATCTGGTGCAACGATCGGCTACAAAGGCGAGGTTGGCCAAATGGATATTTCTACAGTCTCTGCCTCCGAAACCTGGAGTCTGCGGTTCATCTCTTCTGGGAGTGTTCATTCTCCCGCCAAATTTGGGCGTACTTCTCCGTCAGAGCTGGCTACGAGGAAATGGCCACCTTCAAATCACCACTCCACTCTACCATGCAGCACTGCCTGCAAATGATCCGTCGCATGCCAGCGGGGGTGCGAAAGGGCTTCAGATCAATGCTCATCTTGATTGCCTGGAACATATGGAAGGAGAGAAATGCCTGCGTCTTTAGGGGGAAGATGCCATGCCTGAACGATGTCGCCCGTGCCATCATGCTCAACTGTGTCCAGTGGCGCACCGTCGGTGCAGCCTTCCTAGAGCCCCCGTTCAGGGTCTATTCTGCGAGATAACATCCCCACGATCGCTCCTAGTGAGCTCTAGTTTCTCTTTCCAGTTTTTTTCTCTCCTTTTTTCGCCCATGATCACTTGATCCTCCATGTACTTCCCGCTGCTTTCTCCTACATCAATGTAGCTGGCCAAACCGGGTCTTTCAAAAAAAACCTCAGCTCACACCTAGCAAGCTTGGATAGAAAATTGTTCCACCTCCATGAAACATAGCTCCCCACGTGCAAAGAAGTCTTTTGGAGATCCATTTCCAAACCAACATGGAAACACTCCTAACGCACTGACCAGAGTATTCACGCCAAAGCCTCGCCAGAAGATCTTCAAGAAACCTCCTCCGATCTTCAAAGGTTTGGCATGCAGCTCATCCTGGGGAAATGCGCCCTTGGAATCCATGGCGGAAAGTTCTTGCTTTTCTTGGTAATGAAGCAAGGAATTGAGGCCAGTCCTGAGAAGATCCATAGCATACTTGCATTGAGCAGCAATGCTAAGAGCATCTCCAGCCGTTCGGCTCCCAGGGGCTTAAAATAGTGCCGCCTGGGGGCAAACCGGCGATAAATTCGGCGTGGGGGCGGTAGGTTTTCCAGCCATCGCCCCAAGGTCGCCTCAGACGATGTTTTTTTTAAAACCATACTCGACCAAAATTCGGCCGAACATGACACATAATTGGGCGGAATTTAGGCGTTCCATTGTTTGTTTACATATTGTTCCATTGTTTTTACATATTGGAAACATAATTTAAAAACAAAATGAAAACAACAACTACTACTATGCTGCGCCGCCTACACGCCGAAGAGCTTGCTGAAGGCGCTGTAGTCGCCGCCATCGTCGGCCTCCTCCTCCTTCACGCCGCCGCCGTCCTTACTACATCCCTGCCCTGGGTCATCTTGGCAGACCGGTTTGGTTGGCAGCGGTGCCTCGTCATCGTTGTCCTCGAGGATGATGACGACGTCCTCGTCGTGGCCGCGGCGCCGAGTGGCGATCTCCTCGAAGGCACGGCGCTTGCGCTCCATCTCCAGCCGGACGTAGTCCTCCTGCGCCCACTTGAGGCCTCGTCGGCGGCGGCCATGTCCTCGTGCTCCTTCTTCACGACGACGAGCCCCGACTCCGTCTTCGGCTTGACGAGGCGGGAGGAGGGAGCAGAGGGCCCACGGCCGCCCTCGTTGATAACGAGGGCACCGACGCGGGTGCGCTGCCCCCGCAGCGTCTCCACGGGCTCGGCGAGCTCGGGGTTGACGTTGACGAGCGTCGGTGAACCAGAGGAGTGGGAGGAGGAGGAAGAGGACCCGCCCGCCATGTGCCTCGGCAGCTAAGGGCTGCCGCTCTGGCAGGGGACCGGGGCATGGGCCTGTCATGAGAACGGATCTGACAGTAGAGGTGAGGGGTACATAGGAGAGGGAAGCGCCTAGCTACGGTGAGGTTGTACACTTGGATTTACAAGTTCAGGCCCCTCTCGAAAGAGATAACAACCCTACGTGTCGGTGCTGCGGGTGCTTTGTTGTATGGAGTGTTGAGTTCCAGGGGATGCGAACCCTTGTGCAAGAGCGGAGGGGTGGCTTATATAGAGTTCGCTGGCCACTCATCAACCTCCATTGCGCAAGGGTTCAATGAGGCATTAAAAGTGCGAGTGTTACTAGAAACACCTATACTTAATAATCTTTACATCAACGCACTGATCGTCTGACCGTTGCCATCCTGGAGCGGCTCTAGGTCTTTTGTTCTCGAGTGAAATCAGGTACTCCGAATGAATTAGGACTGGTTGAGTGGTGGAGTAACCAAGTGGATCTTGTGTCGAGTGACTTGCATGCTGCAGTCATTCCAGTCGACACCTCCTTTCTAACTATGTAAATCTTGATTCTCATATGCAGTGTCCTTGGGTAGGTCATGTAGGTCAGGCCTAGGACCCTACCCTAGGTACATGTCATCGTCATTAGCCCCCAAATGGATCGAGGTTCGAGTGAGAAAGAACTGAAGCTGATTTCGACCAGACTTCACACCTTAGAGACATTTCTTTAGAGGTCTGTAAGTACACAAGCTGGTTAATCCTTTGTCAATCGCCTTGATCGATTCTGGCTTGTTAAGTGTCCAGGTGAGATAAGCTTCGAGTTGTAGAGCACTGGATCCGACCCAAATGAACGTGGATATCTCTAATGTGATCGGTTGCTCTGCTAGATCCCGAATTTCGTGGGATTTGAAAATTTGGAGAAGCGCGCGGGCCGGCTATCGCGTTGTAAGTGGGGCAAGTGGGGAGAGACTCCTCAATTTTCGCTCCCCCTTTATTGCCACGTAACAAGCAGGCGCCGGTTGTGGGTGGGATCCTGCTGGCCCACAGGTCAGTGACTCGGGCGTGCGGGTATAAAGGATGACGCGGCCGAGGTGTGCAACTGTGCTTTCCTCTTTTCCCCTACTTCGGGCCGCCCCACTTGGCTCCGACGACCACTGCGGAGATGGTAAAGGACAAGACGGCAAAGCTGGAGCGGGCCAAGAAGGCAGCCAAGGGAATAAGGCGTCGAGCTCCCATCCCACTCTGCCGCTGGGCTAGATCCAGGGCGACTGGCTGCCCTCGACGGTCACGGCGGAGGACCTTGAGGGGCTCACCGCCGACGGCCTGCTGGCCCCTGGTTCTTGGAGGCTGCCGGAGGGGGAGGTCGAGCCCGCACCGTGCCCTGAAGAGCGGGTCCTCCTCCTCATGTGGAGAGAGGTTTTTCCTTGCCCCCTCATCTGTTTTTCTGTGGTTTCTTGAATTTCTTCGGTGCGCAATTCCACCACCTCCCTCTGAATGCCATATCATACCTTGTTGCCTTCATCTCAATGTGCGAAAATTTCTTGGGTTGTCGCCCCACTTGGGGTTGTTCAAACACATCTTCACACGCAGCTCTCAGTCGGTTGAGAAAGCGAATCCGAGTGATGCGAGGACCCATGTGATCCAGCTATGTGGGGGCTTACGTGTCCATATGAGAGGTAGAAGTGCCTTCCCTTCCATGACCATTCCCGAGCCAGTTAGGGGTTGGCAGTCGACCTGGTTTTACTGTAATGACGTTCCGACTCATGGCTCGTCGACTGGCCTTCCTCCTTTCTCGTTGGTGAGACTCAGTTCTCCTCGCTCGCTGACTGTCGACGAGGAGGAGAAAGCTGAGGTGGGGATCTTGGTAGAAGCTGTAGTTGAGTTGATTCGGTATGGGGTGACAGGTTTGGATCTGTTGGAGGTGTTCCTCAGTCGACGCATCCAGCTTCTGCAAGCATGCGACCACCCCATGTGGTTATATTCAAGTGCAGACGACACCGCTCGGAACCATCTAGAGGAAGTCAGGGAGGAGACCATGGCACAGTGGCTCAGGAGCATCATTGGATCCCGTGACAACCCGCGTGGATCCAAACGAATTCTGCCCTTCGATGCCGAGCATCTTCTAGGGGAGGTGAGACATACCTTTTGTTTCCAATACGCAACTGTATTGAGAATCGACTGACTTTGATATTTGTGTTCTGTAGGCATTCACGAAGATGTATTCGCCCGTGCCAAACGGAGAACAACCCATTGAAGGATTAGAGAGCGAGGGCGGGAGTGCTAATATCGAGTACGCTAACGACAGTGAGGATGGCAGTGATGACTCTGATGACAGCAAGGAAGTCGAGTCACCTCCCCGCACCAAGCGTCGTACCAAGGTGAACCAAGACCCGATTGCTAGCCAGAGTAAGGCCCCAGAGTCGAGTGTCAGGAACCCCAAGCGCACTCGGATGGCAACCCCTGACCCGATTGAGAAGACTGCAAAGCAACCCATGACCGTTCCACCGAAACCTCAGAAGGCCTTACCCAGGATTAAGTTCGTCATGCCCAATGCTTCAACATGACCGTCCTTTGCATCTTTCCTTTCTTTATTGTTGTAGGCCTTCATTGCTTTACTAACCGAGTGAAATTTGAATGCCAGAGTTGCCACTTCTGCGACGTCTCCCATGCAGATCGACAAAGAACATGCCGAAATGGATACTATGGACACAACCACTTCTCGGCCAGGTATGATCAACTTATATTCCACTCTGTCTCACTATTTGACCTGATGGTCGATTGAGTTTTCGCTGTCGGATGACTGCAACACCAACGAATGTCATCCTCCTCGCATATGATGACGAAGACGAGCCTCAGAAGAGCACGGGAGGAGAAGGTAGAACCTCGACCGCCTCCCGAAGCTTCACTAGGAGAGTGCCGTTGGGCCAAACGTCTCGTGCGCTGCCTGAAGTTGTTCTTCAAGAGCAAGGTGGTTCATCTCAAGCTGGTGCTATCTTCGTTGCTCCTCTGTCGACTGCTTCGCCTTTAGTGTCGACTGCTACTGCTTCGGGTCCGACTGGACAACCTCAAGTGTTGATCCCTCCAGCTGCGTCGCCAACTCCTACATCAAATGTGTTCACTCTACATCATGTCCCTGAGGACCAGACTAGGGCTAGCTAGGAAGCTATGATTCAGGCTGACTTGATGTGATGCAGTGTTTGAAGGAAGGGTATGAAGCCAGCAAGATGGCTTATGATGCTAGTGCAGCTCTTTAGGAGAATGTCCGAGTAAGTGCGATTGTAAGTTGATTTCTGATTGGGTTTTTTCTTGCTCATCTTGACTCTGTACACCCACTGGGTGTTTTTTCAGTCTGTAGTCCTTCCACTCGGACTGGTCAGGCTGTGCCGAGTGGGAAATTGATCCAGTGGGGGCACGCTAAGTGCACCCACTGGGTTTACTCCTCGAGACCGCCATCGAATGTCTGATTCGGTCTCTTAGAACATTTTTCTCTGTAGCTCCCCACTCAGGCCGGTCAGGCCGCGCCGAGTGGGAAATTGATCCAGTGGGGGCACTCAGCATGCCCCCACTTGGTGTAGTCCCCGAGACCGTCGTCGAATGTCTGATTCGGCGGAGGTCTTAGAACATTTTTTATGGCTCTTCACTCAGATCAGTCAATCTGAAGCCGAATGGAGATGAGTTCAGTGGGGGCATGCTGAGTGCACCCACTGGGTGTAGTCCCCAAGACCACGGTCAAATGTTCGATTCGGCGGGGGTCTTAGAATTGTTTGTTTGTAGCAGTTGGATTTGCTCTTCTCCACTCGGAAGTGGAGGAATATTTGAAACTCTTTATCATCGTCGACTGAATTGTTTCTTTGCTGATCTTAGAAAACTTGCGAGCTCAGGACCCAGTACGCCACCTTGGAGATGGACAAGATCCAACTTCAACTGGACTTGGATCTGGGAAAAAGGAACTTGGAGCGTGCTCAGATGGAGGCGAAGACCATGGGAGGTAAATCATGTTGACTGAACACATTGTTATTCTTTCTTTCTGTCCTTTGAGCCGAGTGGTTTCACTCGAACACATGTGCGTAATGAAAACTATAGACTTCAAGCGCAACTTAGGAATGTTATTTCTTTAGACACCATGAAGCATGCCTTGGAAAAGAAGGACGAAGAATTCGCGGGAGCTCAGAAGGTGGGTAAGGAGAAGACCGAAGCCGCTGAGGCAAAGTTGGCTTCAGTCGAAAAGCTAGAAGAAGAAAATGCATCTCTAAAGACTGTTGTTGAAGAGCTTAAGAAAGAACGGGCCGAGTGGGCCAAGAAAATGGAAGATCGAGGGAGTGCTTTTGAGTCTGAGAAGACTGCTCTAAACGACAAGGTGGACCAGCTCACATAGAAGAGGGATGCGCTGGAAAAATATCTGGGAGGTTTCGCGAAGATGTACGGCATGCTTGAACGTACTTCCCTTTGGTTGACTGAATCTCTATGGACTTTGAAAGCGATGACATAGCTAATCTTTTCTTTCTCCCTTGTGTAGAATTCTGTCAGAACTTTGAGGAGGAGATTGATTGGATCGAGACGGATCTAGATCCCACCAAGTCGTTGATACGTCCATTTTGCATCATGTTTTCTTACTATTATTTATGACGTTTTTATCGATAATAATGTTTTTTGGAGTAATTCTAATGCCTTTTCTCTCATAATATGCAAGGTACAAACCAAGGGGGAGAATTCTGGCAGCTGGAAATCTGGACCTGAAAAAGCTACGTTAGGCTACCTATTCTGCACAACTCCAAATGAGTTGAAACTTCATGAGAATTTTTATGGAATATATAAGAATTATTGGAGCAAATAACTACCAAAGGAGGGCCACCAGGTGGGCACAACCCACTTGGGCGCACAAGGGCCCCCTGGCGCACCCTCGGAGTTGTGGCCTCCTCGGCCCACCTCCGATGCCCATCTTTTGGTATATAAGTCATTTTGACCTAGAAAAAAAATAAGGGGAGGAATTTCGAGATGAAGCGCCGCCGCCTCGGGGCGGAACTTGGGCAGGAGCACTTTTACCCTCCGGTGGAGCGATTCCGCGGGGGGAACTTCCTCCCGGAGGGGGAATCATCGTCATCATTGTGACGCCCCCGGTTTGACCGTACACTAATCATACACACAAACGTGTATGATCAAGATCAGGGACTCACGGGAAGATATCACAACACAACTCTACAAAATAAAATAAGTCATACAAGCATCATATTACAAGCCAGGGGCCTCGAGGGCTCGAATACAAGAGCTCGATCATAGACGAGTCAGCGGAAGCAACAATATCTGAGTACAGACATAAGTTAAACAGTTTGCCTTAAGAAGGCTAGCACAAACTGGGATAAAGATTGAAAGAGGCGCAGGCCTCCTGCCTGGGATCCTCCTAACTACTCCTGGTCGTCGTCAGCAGGCTACTCGTAGTAGTAGGCACCTCCAGTGTAGTAGTAGTCGTCATTGACGGTGGCGTCTGGCTTCTGGGCTCCATCGTCTGGTCGCAGCAATCGGGTATAGGAAGGGGGAAAAGGGGGTAGTAAAGCAACCGTGAGTACTCATCCAAAGTACTCGCAAGCAAGGAGCTACACTACATATGTATGCATTGGTATCAAATGGATTAAGGGTATCATATGTGGACTGAACTGCAGAATGCCGGAATAAGAGGGGTATAGCTAGTCCTTTCAAAGACTACGCTTCTGGTAACCTCCATCTTGCAGCAGGAGAAGAGAGTAGATGGTAAGTTCACCAAGTATCTTTGCATAGCATAATCCTAACCGATGATCCTCCCCTCGCCGCCTTGTGAGAGAGCGATCACCGGTTGTATCTGGCACTTGGAAGGGTGTGTTTTATTAAGTATCCGGTTCTAGTTGTCATAAGGTCAAGGTACAACTCCAAGTCGTCCTGTTACCGAAGATCACGACTATTCGAATAGATTAACTTCCCTGCAGGGGTGCACCACATTTCCCAACACGCTCGATCCGCTTTGTCCGGACACACTTTCCTGGGTCATGCCCGGCCTCGGAAGATCAACACGTCGCAGCCCTACCTAGGCACAACAGAGAGGTCAGCACGCTGGTCTAAATCCTATGGCGCAGGGGTCTGGGCCCATCGCCCATTGCACACCTGCACGTTGCGTACGCGACCGGTGAGCAGACCTAGCCTCCCTTATACAAGAGCAGGCGTTCCAGTCCAACCCGGCGCGCGCCGCTCAGTCGCTGACGTCACAAAGGCTTCGGCTGATATCACGATGTCGAGTGCCCATAACTGTCCCCGCATAGTTGGTTAGTGCGTATAGGCCAATAGCCAGACTCAGATCAAATACCTAGATCTCGTTAAGCGTGTTATTTTGAAGTAACCGCGAACGCTGACCAGGGCCAGGCCCACCTCTCTCCTAGGTGGTCTCAACCTGCCCTGTCACTTCGCCACAAAGTAACACTCGGGGGCCGTCAGGAACCCATGCCCACCTCTACCGGGATGGAGCCACCTGCCCCTTCAGCCCCCAACTCCGAACAGTACCACAGGTAATGTAACAGTGTAAAGTATATAGCATATGCCCGTGATCACCTCTCAAAGTGATCACGGCTCAGTAGTATAGCATGGCAGGCGGATAAGAGTGTAGGGCCACTGATGGAACACTAGGATCCTATACTAAGCAGTAGGATAGCAGGTAAAGGTAACAACAGTAGTAGCAAGGACAGGCTATGCAGCAATATAGGATTAACTGAAAGCAGTAACATGCTACACTACTCTAATGCAAGCAGTATAGAGAAGAATAGGCGATATCTGGTGATCAAGGAGGGGCTTGCCTGGTTGCTCTGGCAAGAGAGAGGGGTCGTCAACACCGTAGTCGTACTGGGTAGCAGCGGTGTCGGTCTCGGTGTCTAGCAAGAGAAGAGGGGGGAAGAAACAATAAATATTGAGCAAATAGATGCATAGCAATGCATGACATGACAAGTAGCGATGCTAGGGGTGCCCTAACGCAATAAGGGGTGGTACCGGTGAAGGGGGGAAACATCCGGGAAAATATCCCCGGTGTTTCGCGTTTTCGGACAAATGAACCGGAGGGGGAAAGTTGCGTGTTTGCTATGTTAGGGATGCGTGGAGGACGAATGGGCTGCGTATCCGGATTCGTCTCGTCGTTCTGAGCAACTTTCATGTACAAAGTTTTTCCATCCGAGCTACGATTTATTTTATATTAATTTTAAAAGATTTAAATCATTTTTAGGATTTATTTAATTAATTAAAACATTATCCAGAATAGTGTTAAATCAACATTATCATGACGTCAGCAGTTGACCTGGTCAACCTGACAGGTGGGTCCCGTTCGTCATACTGTGTTTAATTAACTAATAGTTAATTAGGTTAATTAGTGATTAGGTTAATCTAATTATAATTAATTAACTTAATTAATTCTTTAGTTTAATTAATCAAAGATTAATCAAGATTAATTAAGTTATTTATTTATTTATTTATTTATTATTTATTTATATAAATTATATATTATTATTTTCGTTTTCATTCTCAGGGGCGTGGGCCCCGTTTGTCATTGGCCGAGAAGGGGCATAGCGGGTCGGGCACAGGCGGGTTATAGGGACCGTAGAGGGTGCGGGCGCTGCCCGGGCGTAGCGTCACCCGAATGCCAGGGCGCGGCGGGGAGAGGCTGGCGAGGCGTCGGTGACCACGACGCCGAGCAGGCGAAGGAGGGTGCGGGGAGGCTCGCCGGGAGCAACAGGCAGCGCGGGCATCGGCGAGCAAGGCGTGCGGCGGCCGCGGCATGAAGCAGCAGCAGGAGAGCGCACGGCGCCGGGCAGGACAGAAGCGCAGGGGGGCACGCGCAGGTGAGACGAGGCGCAGTCGGAGGGCGGGGACAACGGCGCGGGTCGCGAGCGGGGCGAGGCTTGCAGGGGCGAGCGCGGTGCGTCGAGCGGGACGACAAGGCGGAGGAGAAGAACGGGGGCTCACAGGGGAAGTGGCAGGGTACGGGGCAATGGGCGCGGGAAGGTTTGGGGAGGTCCGGTGAGGGCGAGGACGAGGCGGCGTGTCCGGCGAGGGCGAGGGCGGCGACGCAGCTCCGGGCGGCGGGGCGGCTCCGGCGACGTGGTCCCAGGCGGCGATGGCGGGGTCGATCCAGTCGGCGGCACGAGGCGTGGCTGCGGCTTCCGGCGGGCATCGCGCGAGGGAGGGGAGGGGCGAGGAGTCAACGGGGGCGGGGGCGTGGTCGCCCCGATCCCGATCTGGATCAGGGGAGTGGGGGGAGAAAGCGATTGGGGGAGGGAGTGCGTGGAGTGGGGGTGCTCTAGGTCAAGGAGGAGTGGGGGTTTAAGGGGGGCCGCGGTGGGCCGGTCCGGCGGCCCATCGGCCTGCCGGGCCGAGGCCCAGATGGGGGGTTCCTTCCCTCCTTTTTTGTTTTGTTTTACCTTTTGTCTTTTCTTTTTATTTATTCTTTTCTGTTTTAGTTTAGTCACACTTTATTTTAGTTTTTATAAAATATGACCATAGCTCCTAAAATAAGGTTTCAGAACATCCCTCTACCATAAAAAGTTTGGTGGTCAATTAAACTAGTTTAACATTTGTTTATTATTTAAAATCATTTGAATAATTGTTTTGCTATGGTTTTATTCACTTTAGAGTATTTAATCATTTCATAAAAGTGTGGTTCCTTCACCATAATTGATTATGATTTATTTGCTACAATTTGAACATTTTTGATTTGACAATTGAAAACTTTTAATGTTTGACTCTAATTGAAATTTGAATTTGGCTCGGATCTGAACTAACACACGAGATTAGCAACAGTAATCGTGGTGACGTGGCATCATTACCAGAGGGTTACTGTAGCTTGATTATCCGGGCGTCACAATATGATAAAGCTAAAATCCCATTTACTAAATTTGCTAGCCCATGCTTAGATGAGTTTGATAAATTTATGGCTAAGCAAGAAGATTTTAATGCTTATTTTGGCAGACAATTGAAATACAATACAAATATGCTTGAACACTTGGGTGATTATATGGCTAATGTTAAAGGTGAACTTAAACTTATTAGTAAACATGCTTCTATGGTTACCACTCAAGTAGAACAAGTACTTAAAGCTCAAAATGATTTGCTTAATGAATTGAATAGTAAGAATAATGATTATGCTATTAGAGTGGCTACTAGAACAGGTAGAATGACTCAGGAACCTTTGTATCCTGAAGGCCACCCTAAGAGAATTGAGCAAGATTCTCAAAGAAATAATATAGATGCACCTAGTCCTTCTAAAAGGAAGAAAAAGAAAAATGATAGGACTTTGCATGCTTCTAGTGAACCTATTACTGAAACACCTAAGAATCCAAATGATATTTCTATCTCTGATGCTGAAACACAATCTGGTAATGAACCTGAAACTAGTGATAATGTTAATGATAATGTTCATGATGATGCTCAACCTAGTAATGATAATGATATAGAAATTGAACCTACTATTGATCTTGATAACCCACTATCAAAGAATCAATGTTATGATAAGAAAGACTTTGTTGCTAGGAAACATGGTAAAGAAAGAGAGCCTTGGGTTCAGAAACCCATGCCTTTTCCTCCCAAACCATCCAAGAAAAAGGATGATGAGGATTTTGAGCGCTTTGCTGAAATGATTAGACCTATCTTTTTGCGTATGCGATTAACTGATATGCTCAAAATGAATCCTTATGCTAAGTACATGAAAGAAATTGTTACAAATAAAAGAAAGATACCGGAAGCTGAAATTTCCACCATGCTTGCTAATTATACTATTAAAGGTGGAATACCAAAGAAACTTGGAGATCCAGGGATACCCACTATACCATGCTCCATTAAAAGAAACTATGTTAAAACTGCTTTATGTGATCTTGGAGCCGGTGTTAGTGTTATGCCTCTCTCTTTATATCATAGACTTCATTTGAATAAGTTGACACCTACTAAAATATCTTTGCAAATGGTCGATAAATAAACTGCTATACCTGTCGGTATTTGTGAGGATGTGCGTGTTGTAGTTGCAAACATTACTATTTTAATGGACTTTGTTATTCTTGATATTCCCGAGGACGATAGTATGTCTATTATTCTTGGAAGACCTTTTTTGAATACTGCAAGGGCTGTTATTGATTGCACTAAAGGCAATGTCACTTTTCATGTTAATGGTAATGAGCATACGGTACACTTTCCGAGGAAACAACCTCAAGTTCATAGTATCAATTCTATTGGAAAAATTCCATCGATTATATTTGGATGTTTTGAATTTCCTCTTCCTACTGTCAAGAAGAAATATGATATTCTTATTATTGGGGATGTGCATATCCCCGTTGAGGTAACATAGTGTTATTCGAAATTTCTCCGGTTCCATGTTATTCGGAATGAGTTCGTTAACAAGACTTGATCAACCTTGTTAGTGGATTCCTTTTGATGAGCATGAGATGGATGAAACTAGAAGGCACAACTTTCTGTACCCCACTTTTACTTTATGTTACTTATATTAAATAAAATAAAAATAAGTATTTTTTTTGTCTGTTATCTGATTATTCGTGCAATATAAAAATACCCCAAAAATAAAAGTTCTCCAAATGCCCTGAAATTTAAATATGATTTTTTCTAGAATATTTGAGAATATTTGGCACTAAGAACACAGCAGGGGGGTCATCCACCTGGCCACGAGGGTGGAGGCCGCGCCCTACCCCCTGGGCGCGCCCCCTGCCTCATGGGCCCATGGTGGCCCTCCTCCACTTATCCTTTCACCCACACACTCCTTCTTCCTCCCACAAACACGAATAACCAGCTCAAACCCGAGTCCAAGCTCGTTTTGCTGCCATTTTCGATCTCCTTGCTCAAAGCACCTCTCACAAAACTGCTTGGGAGATTGTTCCTTGGTATGTGCTCCTCCATTGGTCTAATTAGTTTTTGTTCTAGTGCTTTATTCATTGCAAATTTGTGCTGCCTAGGTGACCATGTTCTTGAGCTTGCATGTCAAATTTATATGGTTCCAAGTAGTTTTGATGCATGATATAGGCTCCAGGCACTTGTAGGAGTAGTTGCTATCAATATTATTGAGTTTGGTTTACTTTTATTTTGAAGTTACTAAAAATTTCAGAATTATTCAGAAAATAATGAAGAGACTTTTGAGGGGCTTATCGAGCTGAAGCTCGAAGGAAAAGGCACATAAGCCCAAGCATAATCTGCCTTGCACCGCGGAGGTTCAGTCATGTGAATGACCTTCCGATGAATTCTTGAGAGCAGCCGAGATTTATGAAGATTTTTATGAATTGGCTAAAAATGCAGGCCTCACCGCTTTCC
The DNA here is from genome assembly GCF_003073215.2 of Triticum urartu. Classification (NCBI taxonomy): domain Eukaryota; kingdom Viridiplantae; phylum Streptophyta; class Magnoliopsida; order Poales; family Poaceae; genus Triticum; species Triticum urartu. The sequence goes on along the minus strand of NC_053028.1, from coordinate 491,581,919 downwards.
TCCACGACCAACATGATCAGTATCTCTTACTCACAAATATCTTTGTGCAAAACTTTCATTTCCATTCTAGGAGCTCACCACCTACTGTGGAGTTTTACTTATATGATGAACATAAGGAGATGTCACTTTATGATTTTTGTCGGGTTTGTGTGGTCCCTTTCGAGGGCAAGACAGAGGAACCACATCGCAAGGATGTGGATGGGTTTATTGATACCATCACTGTAGGGGAAACAAGGAAGGTTTCCGATGCACGAATCACTAGCATACATTTTCCTGTTTTACGCTATTTTGCATTATTTGCTAGTCGTTGCTTAATTGGTCGCGGAAACTGTGGAAACCTTAGTGTTCCTGATATTATCATTTTGCTCCACGGTTTATTCAGTGCTAACTCAGTTAGTATGGGCGGCATTATTGCTAAACGGTTAAGTCTGAACCGTACAAAGGGCCCCATCTTTGGAGGCATCTATGCTTCACGCCTAGCTGCACATTTTAACATACCTATTAGGCATTATGAGAAGGAAGAAAAAGTGCTGCCTCGTGTTTATTTATATTATAAGAGTATGGTGGCACATGATTTTATTGTGAAGAATAGGGAAGGAGAGCTTAAATACAAATTATTCTTTGATAAACATCATCCTGAGACTATTACCCTGCCTGCTCCTTCCTTGTTTGATTTATCTGCAGGCCAGTACCTTGTTCCGTTAGAGGCTATTCACGCCTATCGGAACCCTACATCAGCCACAGAGCCAGAGCCGGAACCACAAGTTGATCCTCCACGACAGTCTAATTACCAGTGGGATCCGGAGATGATTGCCAACCAGTGGCAATCGGAGTCTTCTTCTTCGCAATACGACCCCAACTACTATTATGGATATCTGCCAGGCCAGCCGTGGCCATAGACCAACTTAGGCCAAAAGCCTAAGCTTGGGAGAGTACGTATTTCCCATCGACATTACATTCATGTTCACACACTCATTACTAGATGTCGATGTTCATACTTTTTCATTGTATCATCCATGATAGTTTACTTTCCTTTTTATGCTTTCTTCTTGTGTGTTTAATAATCCTTAAGAAAAACCAAAAAAAATTAGTTGTAGCTTTTAGCTAGTTTTAATTTCCATGCTTGTAGTAGTAATTAAAAGGAAAACCCAAAAAGATTTCTTGTTCTTCTTTTGCTTGTTGGGAGCTTTCCCGTGTAAATAGTTTTATTTCTTTTATTTTCTTTGGGGGTCGATAGGAGAAGACCATGATTAAATTGTTGAATTGGCTCTTATATGCATTATTGTTGATCTGACAAAAGATCCCATATTACCTTGTCTTCTTCTGTTTATTGAATGCTTGCAGATTCCAGCTTAGTCCAATGCACTCGCACTATTATTATTATTCACATCATTCGGTCGTGCAAGTGAAAGGCAATTATGATGATATATGATGCACTGACTGAGATGAGAAAAGCTGGTATGAACTTGACCTCTTTTGTTTTTGTAAATATGATTAGTTCATCGTTCCTGATTCAGCCTATTATGAATAAATGATACGTCCATTTTGCATCATGCTTTTATATCGATATTTATCGCATTATGGACTATTATTTCACTTTATGTCACAATACTTATGGCTATTATATCTTATTTTACAAGGTTTATATAAAGAGGGAGAATGCCGGCAGCTGGAATTCTGGTCTGGAAAAGGAGCAAATATTAGAGACCTATTCTGCGCAACTCCAAAAGTCCTGAAACTCCACGGAACGTCTTAAAAGAAATAAAGAAAAATCCATGCAAAAGATGAAGGCCAGGGGGCCCACACCCTGCTCACGAGGGTGGGGGCGCGCCCCCCTAGGGCGCGCCCCCTACCTCGTGGACCCCCTGGTGGCTCTCCGATGCCCATCTTCTCCTATATGAGGTCTTTTGATGAGAAAAAAATAGGAAGGAACTTTTCGGGACGAGACTCAGCCGCCACGAGGCGGAACCTTGGCGGATCCAATCTAGAGCTCCAGCAGAGCTGTTCTATCGGGGATACTTCCCTCCGGGAGGGGGAAATCATCACCATCGTCATCACCAACGCTCCTCTCATCAGGAGAGGGCAATCTCCATCAACATCTTCACAAGCACCATCTAATCTCCAAACCCTAGTTCATCTCTTGTATCCAATTCTTGTCTCAAAGTCTGGGATTGGTGCTAGTAGGTTGCTAGTAGTGTTGATTACTCCTTGTAGTTGATGCCAGTCGGTTTATTTGGTGGAAGATCATATGTTCAGATCCTATATGCATATTATTACCCCTCTGATTATGAACATGAATATGCTTTGTGAGTAATTACGTTCGTTCCTGAGGACAAGGGAGAAGTCTTGCTATGAGTAGTCATGTGAATTTGGTATTCGTTTCATATTTTGATAAGATGTATGTTGTCTAGCCTCTAGTGGTGTTATGTGAACGTCGACTACATAACACTTCACCATTATTTGGGCCTAAAGGAAGGCATTGGGAAGTAATAAGTAGATGATGGGTTGCTAGAGTGATAGAAGCTTAAACCCTAGTTTATGTGTTGCTTCGTAAGGGGCTGATTTGGATCCATATGTTTCATGCTATGGTTAGGTTTACCTTAATACTTTTGTTGTAGTTGCGGATGCTTGCAATAGTGGTTAATCATAAGTGGGATGCTTGTTCAAGTAAGAACAGTGCACAAGCACCGGTCCACCCACATATCAAATTATCAAAGTATCGAACGCGATTCATATGAACGTGATGAAAACTAGCTTGATGATATTCCCATGTGTCCTCGGGAGTGCTTTTCCTATTATAAGAGTTTGTTCCGGCTTGTCCTTTGCTACAAAAGGATTGGGCCACCTTGCTGCACTTTATTTACTTTTGTTACTTGTTGCTCGTTACAACCTATATTATCACAAAACTATCTGTTACCACTTATTTCAGTAATTGCAGAGAATACCTTGCTGAAAACCGCTTATCATTTCCTTCCGCTCCTCGTTGGGTTCGACACTCTTACTTATCGAAAGGACTACGATAGATCCCCTATACTTGTGGGTCATCAAGACTCTTTTCTGGCGCCGTTGCCGGGGAGTGTAGCGCTTTGGTAGGTGGAATTTGGTAAGGAAAAATTTATATAGTGTGCTGAAATTTACTGTCACTTGTTACTATGGTAAGTAATTCTCTGAGGGGCTTGTTCGGGATATCTTCACCCCGTCCAGTAGAGCAAAGAGTTACTCCTCAACCTACTGAACCTATTGAAAATGAAATTCCTTATGAGTATCCTTCGGGTATGATAGAAAAACTGCTAGATAACCCTTTTACAGGAGATGGAACAAAGCATCCTGATGAGCACTTAATATATGTGGATGAAGTTTGTGGATTATTTAAGCTTGCAGGTATACCCGATGATGTTGCTAAGAAGAAGGTCTTCCCTTTATATTTGAAGGGAGACGCATTGATATGGTGTAGGCTATGTGATGATATGAGATCATGGGACTATAAAAGATTGAAGTTGGAATTTCATCAAAAGTATTACCCTATGCATCTTGTTCATCGTGATCGCAATTATATATAGAATTTCTGGCCTCGCGAAGGAGAAAGCATCGCTCAAGCTTCGGGGAGGCTTAAATCAATGTTATATTCATGCCCCAATCATGAGCTCTCAAGAGAAATAATTATGCAAAGTTTTTATGCTCGGCTTTCTGAAAACAATCGCACCATGCTCGATACTTCTTGTGCTGGCCTCTTTTATGATGAAGACTATTGAATTCAGATGGAATTTATTGGATAGAATTACACGCAGCTTCAAAGATTGGGACCTCGACGAAGGTAAGGAGTCAGGTATGACACCTAAGTTTGATTATGTTAAATCTTTTATGGATACTGATATTTTCCGCAAGTTTAGCACTAAATATGGACTTGACTCTGAGATAGTAGCTTCTTTCTGTGAATCTTTTGCTACTTATGTTGATCTCCCTAAGGAGAAGTGGTTTAAATATCATCCTCCCATAGAAGTAAAAGTAGCTGCACCTATTAAATTTGAAGAAAAGACTATCACTTATAATGATCCTATTGTTCCTACTTCTTATATTGAGAAACCACCTTTCCCTGTTAGAATAAAGGATCATGCTAAAGCTTCAACTATTGTTCACAAAAGCAATATTAGAACTTATACACCTCCTGAGCAAGTTAAAGTAGAACCTAATATTGCTATTGTTAAAGATCTCTTGTCTGATAATATTGATGGGCAGGTTATTCAGTTCGAAGGTGAAACTGCTAGAATTGCTAAACCTTGTGATAAGGATAAACATAGACCTGTGGTAGGTGTGCCTGTTATTTATGTTAAAATAGGAGATCATTGTTATCATGGCTTATGTGATATGGGTGCTAGTGCTAGTGTTATACCTCATGACTTATACAAAGAAATAAAGAATGAAATTGCACCTGTTGAGTTAGAAGATATTGATGTCACTATTAAACTTGCTAATAGAGATACTATTGCACCAATTGGAATTGTTAGAGATGTTGAAGTCTTGTGTGGGAAAACTAAATATCCTGCTGATTTTCTTGTTCTTACTTCTCCGCAAGATAGCTTTTGTCCAATTATATTTGGTAGACCTTTCTTAAACACTGTCAGTGCTACCATAGACTGCACTAAGAATATTGTTACTGTTGGTTTGGATGATATGGTTCATGAGTTTAATTTCTCTAAATTTAGTAAACAACATTGTGAGGAAGAATTACCTAGTAAGGATGAAATTATTGGTCTTGCTTCTATTGCCGTACCTCCTAGTGATCCTGTGACGCCCCCGATTTAATCGTACACTAATCATACACGCAAACGTGTAGGATCAAGATCAGGGACTCAGGGGAAGATATCACAACACAACTCTACAAATAAAATAAGTCATACAAGCATCATATTACAAGCCAGGGTCCTCGAGGGCTCGAATACAAGAGCTCAATCATAGACGAGTCAGCGGAAGCAACAATATCTGAGTACAGACATAAGTTAAACAAGTTCGCCTTAAGAAGGCTAGCACAAACTGAGATATAGATCGAAAGAGGCGCAGGCCTCCTGCTTGGGATCCACCTAAACTACTCCTGGTCGTCGTCAGCGGGCTGCACGTAGTAGTAGGCACCTCCAGTGTAGTAGTAGTCGTCGTCGACGGTGGCGTCAGGCTCCTGGGCTCCAACGTCTGGTCGCAGCAATTGAGTATAGAAAGGGGGAAAAGAGGGAGCAAAGCAACCATGAGTACTCATCCAAAGTACTCGCAAGCAAGGAGCTACACTACATATGTATGCATTGGTATTAAATGGAATAAGGGTATCATATGTGGACTGAACTGTAGAATGCCGGAATAAGAGGGGGATAGTTAGTCCTATCGAAGACTACGCTTATGGTAACCTCCATCTTGCAGCAGAAGAAGAGAGTAGAAGGTAAGTTCACCAAGTAGCATCGCATAGCATAATCCTAACCGGCGATCCTCTCCTTGTCGCCCTGTGAGAGAGCGACCACCGGTTGTATCTGGCACTTGGAAGGGTGTGTTTTATTAAGTATCCGGTTCTAGTTGTCATAAGGTCAAGGTACAACTCCAAGTCGTCCTGTTACCGAAGATCACGGCTATTCGAATAGATTAACTTCCCTGCAGGGGTGCACCACATAACCCAACACGCTCGATCCCATTTGGCCGAACACACTTTCCTGGGTCATGCCCGGCCTCGGAAGATCAACACGTCGTAGCCCTACCTAGGCACAACAGAGAGGTCAGCATGCCGGTCTAAATCCTATGGCGCAGGGGTCTGGGCCCATTGCCCATTGCACACCTGCACGTTGCGTACGCGGCCGATGAGCAGACCTAGCAACCTCCATTACAAAGGAAGTTGCGTTACGCAGTCCAACCTGGCGCGCGCCGCTCAGTCGCTGACGTCACGAAAGCTTCGGCTGATACCACGACGTCGAGTGCCCATAACTGTCCCCGCGTAGATGGTTAGTGCGTATAGGCCAGTAGCCAGACTCAGATCAAATACCAAGATCTCGTTAAGCATGTTATTCTAAAAATAACCACGGACGCCGACCAGGGCCAGGCCTACCTCTCTCCTAGGTGGTCTCAACCTGCCCTGTCGCTCCGCCACAAAGTAACAGTCGGGGGCCTTCGGGAACTCAGGCCCACCTCTACCGGGATGGAGCCACCTGCCCCTTCAGCCCCCAACATCGGAATCACTCGCGGGTACTCCTACGAGCCGACCCGACTTTAATCACCACAAGTATCATATATTATGTAAAAGTATATACCCGTGACCACTTCCCAAGTGATCACGGCCCGATAGTATAGCATGGCAGACATACAAGAATGTAGGGCCACTGATGGTAAACTAGCATCCTATACTAAACATTTAGGATTGCAGGTAAGGTATCAACAGCTGGAGCAACAATGACAGGCTATGCATCGGAATAGGATTAACAGAAAGCAGTAACATGCTACACTACTCTAATGCAAGAAATAGAAAGAGAGTAGGCGATATCTAGTGATCAACGGGGGGGGCTTGCCTGGTTGCTCTGGCAAGAGAGAGGGGTCGTCAACACCGTAGTCGTACTGGGTAGCAGCGGCGTCGGTCTCGATGTCTAGCGAGAGAAGAGGGGGAAGAGACAATAAATATAATGCAAACAAATGCATGACGATGCATGAAATGAAAAAGCGCGATGCTAGGTGTGCCCTAATGCGGTACGAGGTGGTACCGGTGAAGGGGGGAAACATCCGGGAAAGTATTCCCGGTGTTTCGCATTTTCGGACAGATGAACCAGAGGGGGAAAGTTGCGTGTTCGGTATGCTAGGGATGCGTGGCGGACGAACGGGTTGCGTATCCGGATTTGTCTCATCGTTCTGAGCAACTTTCATGTATAAAACTTTTTCATCCGAGTTACAGATTATTTTCTATTAATTTTCAAAGCTTTAAGCAAAATCCTGAAAATCCCTCAAATTCTGCTAAGTCTGAGAATTCGCCAGTTTTAAACATCTTTTAGCTGTTTTCAAAAGGCTATAACTATAGATCTGCACCTCCTATGATTTTGTGCCTTATATCAATTTTGAGCATTTTTCTGTGATCTACAAGATAGTAGCACTTTCATCTCTGTTAGTGTGCATTTGCTTGATCATCAATAGCTCTGAAGTAGCTATGAAATTAAAGTTGTTTTCGGCTTTTCTATTAACAGAACATAGAACTTTGTGATTTTCATTGGATTTAATTCATGCATCAAATGGATTTGGTCCAATGCAAACATTTGGACCATGTCAAGTGTACTACCTCCCCATAATTGTTTTAGTCCTGTTAGTAGTCATTTAGCCAGAGTTTAGGGACTGTCCAGGGGGTTACACGGTGTGAAATTAGAAAAGCTAGGTAGTAGCAACAGTAGCTAGAAGTACAAAGTATAGAAAGCAGCGGTAGTAGTAGGAACTATAGGATGCAGCAACAGGTGCATCAACAGGCAGCAGCGCTGCGAGCAGCAGCAGGCGATGACGAGGCCACGCATGGGCGACAGCAGAGACGGGGCGCGGCAAGAGCGTGGGCAGGCGCACGCGGGGTTCGGCCCGGCGCGGCGAGCGGCGACATGTGAGCAGTGAGGCACGGTAGGCAGCAGCGAGCGGTCACGACCAAGGCGGCAGTGCACGCGGGCGTCGGCAGCAGTGCGGGAGGAGCAATGGGCCGCGGCGGTCATCGCGGCAGCAGCAGGCCGCGGCGAAGCTACATGCGGGCGCGCGCGTACAACAGCAGTGCACGAGCAGCAGCCGCACGTACGCATACACACTACACAGGGGGGGTTCAGGCACGACGGTTATGGCGGCCTACGTCGTCCAAATCGAAGAGGAGAAGGGGAATTTGGGACGTGGTGCTCACCGTGGAGGCACATGGAGGCCCGTTGAGGGCTTAGAAGTGCAGAGGCAGTCAGAGTCGACGGAGAGGAGCTCACAGCGGAGCCGTAGGCGTGCTCGGGGAAGGCCGGAGTGGTCGGAGCAGAGTAGTTGGGCGATGGCGCCGGCGACCGAGGTTGAAGAAGAGGATCGTGGCATCGATGCAGTGGCGATCCCGGCCGACCCGTTGGCGTACTCGATGTAGATGGAGGAGGCACGGCTCCTGGAGTGGACGGCAAGCACGGGGATGCCTTGTTTGCGGCGAATCGAAGGCGGCAGTGGTCGGCTCCGAAGATTGAAGACGATGACGCTGGCGAGGAACCAGCGCTTCTCGGCTCACGTTCTTCCGCAGAGAGATGAGGTGGAGCACGGCGGACCTTATGGACTTGATAGCGCTGCGAGAGGATCTCGGTGGCCACGGTGAACGGTGTCGGCGCGACAACGCTGAGCTCGGAAGAGAGAGAGCATGGTGGCGTGAGGGGAACGAGCGAGGGAGAGAGGAAAAAGGGGCACTAGGGTTAGCAGGGGGGCGAGGATGCTCTTATCCGTCTCGGGGCACCGATGGATGGTCGACACAGGCGAGATCCACGCATGGACGGTCGCGCATGGACGGACAGCGCCATGGCCTCTGCCTCATGTCGAGAGGTGAGGGAAAGGCCGGGACGGTGGGTCAGGCCTGATACAGTGCAAGTTGGGCCAGGTGCAAAAAGGGAGGGGGGCGTTATATTTTCTTTTATCTTTACTGTTTTGCCTTTTCACTTTTGTTGCAAAATACTTGATCACCAAACAATTTTTTTTTAAATAAGCAACTTGTTGAAACAACTACTAGGCATTATGTACTACTGCTACAAAAGTTTAGAGGCAAGATGATCTTGTTCTTATATAAATGAAAATTAGATTAACGGGGCTATTTTGGGCACTGTTTTAAATCCTAGGGGCATTTTGGGAGTTTAGGTGATGTTGTTTTCCCCAACATAATCACTTAGGAATTATCTGCAAAACTATGAACTATTTTGTTGCATTTTTGAAGATGTAAAATATTTGACTTGCAATACAAATTTGAATTTGACTTGAATTTTAATCAAGTGGAAATTTGGCAAGGTAAACATGGTGACATGGCAACCATCAGGGGGAGATTACTGTAGCATGATTCTCGGGGTGTTACAAATCTCCTCCACTCCAAGAAATCTCGTCCCGAGATTTAAGAGGTAGTGAAAGGGGGAAAGGTTTGGTAATGAATCTAGTGGGTCTTCTCATCCTGGCTTGCTCTTCGCAAAGAGGCCGGTCCAATACATTGATGTCTTCATTTCTCTGCTTCTGGTCATCATGATGAAGTCGGCGTCCTTTCTTCAGGAACTCCATCGTATGTACGTAAGAATAAAGGGTGGGCATTCCGGGAGAACAGACCTCTGCAAGGTCGACTATCTGGTCGATAACATCGGGGAAGGTGGCGGAAAGTAACTCTCGAATTGAAACTTAAGAAGATGTCGAGAGCAAAGTAAGAAGGTGCAAAATAGAAGTTTCAAGCGCATAGGCAATCGTTCGTTGCCTGATTACAAAATGTGAAAGGGGTTCAGAGCAATGGGAAAGTATTGCATCTGATACCAGAATAGATCACTAGGAAGGTGGCCCGTGAATTACATACGAAGCCAAGCGGGTGGAATAACTTTGGAAACAGGGCGTACAGAAGAGTCAGGTTTAGATCATGTGGAACTGTGGGTTATGGGCCCACCATGTGGGTTAAAAGTAGGAGGAGCGGTGACATCTTGCATAGTCATGATAGCAAGGCATGTCAGAGGGTAGCCTGTCGATTATGTCGGCAACAACGTCAGTACCAAGGGAGAGGGACAAAGAGAACCATTTTCCTGCTCGTTGAAACGAGGCGGACCAATAGGCAAGGTTCTCGCCCATCGGTGGTTACCAGAATGTCGTTAGCAATAGTAACAGGGTCACACTAACAGAGTTGTAAACCGAGGTGTTTACCTAAGCAGGAGAATATTACTGCTTAGATCATATAGATCACAAGAAATGTTAACCAACAAATGGAAAGAAAAATATGATTATCAAATTAAACAGAACAATGGAAAGGAAAATGTGTTTAAACACATATTTCAAAGGTATAACCTTCGGAAGGACGAGGAGAGCATGGTATCCATGACATGATATAATGTAGTGAACTCTTTAGGTAGGGGAGATAATTTTCATGATATTACCCATACAGCGGTGTTTGGATAATCGAGCAGGAAACATTTAGCATTGGGCTTCAAACGTTTTTGTTGAAAATAGGAGTACCATAGACATGCTTTGAGATAGCATTGACATGGCCGTCAAGCAAAGATTACACTTCGGATACATGAAGGATCCATCAGGAACAACTTGTAGAATAAGCCTTACAATTTCCTCATGGAAGAATGGATAGTCTTGCTAAAAGGAAGAACTACAACAATAGGCCCTCCAGCCAGGTGTGCTAGGCATGACATCACCTTACCAGGTCATATAAAGACCAATGTTATAACTCTTGGAAAATGAGTCCCAACCATCATATTTGACCGGGATCCATATCTGATTGGTGTCAGGATACTTCAGACTCAGGATGCCTGAGAAGAAAAGGTGCAACACGATTTGACGAGATGACATTGTGAGATTCTCAGAAATGATCTATGGAAGTGAGCTCTGAAACAAGAGTTCTTCAATAAACCAAGGAGAGGATGAGGAGGTGGCTGATAGGCTCAGCAACAAATTATCGAGATTTCCAAAGGATTGATTTCCACAATTATGTGAACAACGAAATATCATTTGTCGGATCAAATGATATAATGATGTATGCTCGAGGGAAACATACACAACTGAACAATGATAGAAGGCTGCACCCAGGAATCTGGACTAGGTAGCACGATCAATGTTCGAATGATGATTCAATAAGCAATAGACTTAGAATGAAACTGTAGACCAATAACTTCAAAGCAATAGGGTTGCTAGAAGTTTAGAATTTACACATCACAGACCATTTGCCGGTATTCCGGTTAGAAACAACACGGAGACCAAGAAATGAACGCAAAAGGCAAGAGATATTACTATATCAAGAATTCTCAAGAGGTGGTAAAATTACCACGACATTCTTGACATAAAAGGTGGTAATATTCCAAGGTAAAGAAGAACAAATGCTGGATAGCAAGGATCTCAAGGTATAACACAAAACACGAATAAGTTTGTGTTGAACGGAAGGCAATAAAGTGATCGATGATAACACAAACCATTGAGGGGCGAGGATGGTATTTCTCATCAAGAATTCGATATATAACTTGGAAGAGCTCGGGATGTTGATGATGACCACGACACATTTGTCGAGAGATTTCATGAAGATGTAATCGGTTGGCGATGACATCAAGTCAAATGATGATGCAGCGAAAGTCAAATAATACTTGAAGAAGAACTCATAAGAAGTTATGCGGTTCCGTGATAATCTCGAGATACCAGAGGGGGTAATACTCGATGACGGATCAAAGTAGAGGTTGGATTGGGGTATTGCTCTACAGAAGACAAGCGCTTAAACTTGCACGCAAAATGGTATTTAAAGGAGAACATGGTCGGAACCACGATTGCAAAAGGCCAGATCCCAGATATAAGATGAGCTTATACCAAAGGAATAAATTAATTTAAGAGAAGCTTTAACGATAAGATCTACATCGTGTCCATGGGCATGAACACAAAGTTCAAGGTCGACTCCCACTTCTCCAATGCATAACCTTTCATTCACTTCTCACTTTTGAAGAAGTTGTAGTGTTGAAATTTCATCTGGCAAAATACCAGAAGTGTATGACTCGTGAAAACTTTCGAGTTCACACAGTTTAGAGAAGGCATATGTTCAACCCATAGGGGCTTCTTAGAAACATATACCACAAGTTTCAAGGGTAAATATCACAAGCTCAAAAGTAGAGCAAGGTTGAGAAAGTACATGATACAATTTACCAAAGGCATTATGTATTCGAGGGAAGGCTCATAAGGTTATAGAATATGAAGGACGCTGCCGGATAAAATCCATTAGAGGATCTGCCGGTCCATAACAGAGCCGACGTGAGCATCGGCACACAACCAGAGGAAGTAACAATGCAAAGGCATTGGATTATGGAAACAACTGACTAATACAGAGCTCAAATGCAAAGGAATTATGATTTTCAAATCAAGGGATCAGAATCGATGTTCTGATTAGGGATGGATAAGTTGAATAGCCTTAGGGGTGCAATCGACGGCAATTGGATCTATTGAGAAGCAGCTCATGTTTAATATGACGTCTGAGCCGGAAAGATAATTTAAAAGGATCAACTCATGATTGCGTGCATTCGCACTCATGTTGAATCAAAGGGATCAAAATGACGGTGCCTAAGGATACTAATGAATATTGCCAGACATATGGAAAGCATCCATCATGCAAGCAGACAAGTATTGCAGAGCAATAAGCTACTAAGGATTTTTGGATGATCGAATAGTATTTCGATGACCATTGTGAAACACATGAACAACTGGGGGATGAGCGGATACTCGATAAGTGCGAGAATTATCCGTAGGGGTATTCAGGTGACAAAGAACAACAAGGCAGTAAGCCCAAAGGATTATCGAAACAACGACGAGTATTACGGGGTATCTTGTAATAACAAGACCAACTGGGAATAAAAGTAAGAACGACAGGTGTAAGTATTTATCCATAGGGATTTTTCGGTGGTAGGGAATTGCAAAAGCAACAGGCACAAGGTCTCGAGAAAATATCGAAGAGTATTGTCAGAATCTTCTGTTGAAGCAGACGACCATCCGTAATGAAAGGGTTCTCCGGCAGGAAGTGGTAATGAGAACCTAGAGTTAGATTTTAGCAAAATCATTTAACCCGAATAGAAGAGAGATCAGAGTCCCAGGGTAAGGATCGAGGAGTAAAAGATCCTAATACCACCCATATGGCGACGTGGGCCCGTAAGGCACACAGCCATGTTAGTAAAAGTTTTTTGTAATGTCTAGACTCAACTTCGTCCAAGGAGTGTGGAAGGGGGATTCCTACAGGCAGTCGGCTCTGATACCAACTTGTGACGCCCCCGATTTAATCATACACTAATCATACATGCAAATGTGTATGATCAAGATCAGGGACTCACGGGAATATATCACAACACAACTCTACAAATAAAATAAGTCATACAAGCATCATATTACAAGCCAGGGGCCTCGAGGGCTCGAATACAAGAGCTCGATCATAGACGAGTCAGCGGAAGCAACAATATCTGAGTACAGACATAAGTTAAACAAGTTTGCCTTAAGAAGGCTAGCACAAACTGAGATATAGATCGAAAGAGGCGTAGGCCTCCTGCCTGGGATCCACCTAAACTACTCCTGGTCGTCGTCAGCGGGCTGCATGTAGTAGTAGGCACCTCCAGTGTAGTAGTAGTCGTCATCGACGGTGGCGTCAGGCTCCTGGGCTCCAACGTCTGGTCGCAGCAATCGAGTATATAAGGGGAAAAGAGGGAGCAAAGCAACCATGAGTACTCATCCAAATTACTCGCAAGCAAGGAGCTACACTACATATGTATGCATTGGTATCAAATGGAATAAGGGTATCATATGTGGACTGAACTGCAGAATGCCGGAATAAGAGGGGGATAATTAGTCCTATCGAAGACTACGCTTCTGGTAACCTCCATCTTGCAGCAGAAGAAGAGAGTAGAAGGTAAGTTAACCAAGTAGCATCGCATAGCATAATCCTAACCGGCGATCCTCTCCTTGTCGCCGTGTGAGAGAGCGACCACCGGTTGTATCTGGCACTTGGAAGGGTGTGTTTTATTAAGTATCCGGTTCTAGTTGTCATAAGGTCAAGGTACAACTCCAAGTCGTCCTGTTACCGAAGATCACGGCTATTCGAATAGATTAACTTCCCTGCAGGGGTGCACCACATAACCCAACACGCTCGATCCCATTTGGCCGGACACACTTTCCTGGGTCATGCCCGGCCTCGGAAGATCAACACATCGCAACCCTACCTAGGCACAATAGAGAGGTCAGCACGCCGGTCTAAATCCTATGGCGCAGGGGTCTGGGCCCATCGCCCATTGCACACCTACACGTTGCGTACGCGGCCGGTGAGCAGACCTAGCAACCTCCATTACAAAGGAAGTTGCGTTACGCGGTCCAACCCGGCGTGCGCCGCTTAGTCGCTGATGTCACAAAGGCTTCGGCTGATATCACGACGTCGAGTGCCCATAACTGTCCCCGCGTAGATGGTTAGTGCGTATAGGCCAGTAGCCAGACTCAGATCAAATACCAAGATCTCGTTAAGCGTGTTATTCTAAAAATAACCACGGACGCCGACCAGGGCCAGGCCCACCTCTCTCCTAGGTGGTCTCAACCTGCCCTGTCGCTCCGCCACAAAGTAACAGTCGGGGGCCTTCGGGAACTCAGGCCCACCTCTACCGGGATGGAGCCACCTGCCCCTTCAGCCCCCAACATCGGAATCACTCGTGGGTACTCCTATGAGCCGACCCGACTTTAATCACCACAAGTATCATATATTATGTATAAGTATATACCCGTGACCACCTCCCAAGTGATCACGGCCCGATAGTATAGCATGGCAGACAGACAAGAATGTAGGGCCACTGATGGTAAACTAGCATCCTATACTAAACATTTAGGATTGCAGGTAAGGTATCAATAGCTGGAGCAATAATGACAAGCTATGCATCGGAATAGGATTAACGGAAAGCAGTAACATGCTACACTACTCTAATGCAAGCAATAGAAAGAGAGTAGGCGATATCTGGTGATCAAGGGGGGGGGCTTGCCTGGTTGCTCTGGCAAGAGAGAGGGGGGTCGTCAACACCGTAGTCGTACTGGGTAGCAGCGGCGTCGGTCTCGATGTCTAGCGAGAGAAGAGGGGAAGAGACAATAAATATAATGCAAACAAATGCATGACGATGCATGACATGAAAAAGCGAGATGCTAGGTGTGCCCTAACGCGGTATGAGGTGGTACCGGTGAAGGGGGAAAACATCCGGGAAAGTATTCCCCCTGTTTCGCGTTTTCGGACAGATGAACCGGAGGGGGAAAGTTGCGTGTTTGGTGTGCTAGGGATGCGTGGCAGATGAACGGGTTGCGTATCCGGATTCGTGTCGTCGTTCTGAGCAACTTTCATGTATAAAACTTTTTCATCCGAGTTACGGATTATTTTCTATTAATTTTCAAAGCTTTAAGCAAAATCCTGAAAATCCCTCAAATTCTGCTAAGTCTGAGAATTCGCCAGTTTTAAACATCTTTTAGCTGTTTTCAAAAGGCTACAACTATAGATCTGCACTATGATTTTGTGCCTTATATCAATTTTGAGCATTTTTCTGTGATCTACAAGATAGTAGCACTTTCATCTCTGTTAGTGTGCATTTGCTTGATCATCAACATCTCTGAAGTAGCTATGAAATTAAAGCTGTTTTCGGCTTTTCTATTAACAGAACATAGAACTTTGTGATTTTCATTGGATTTAATCCATGCATCAAATGGATTTGGTCCAATGCAAACATTTGGACCATGTCAAGTGTACTACCTCCCCATAATTGTTTTAGTCCTGTTAGTAGTCGTTTAGCCAGAGTTTAGGGGCTGTCCAGGTGTTACACGGTGTGAAATTAGAAAAGCTAGCTAGTAGCTACAGTAGCTAGAAGTACAGAGTATAGAAAGCAGCGGTAGTAGTAGGAACTGTAGGATGCAGTAGCAGGTGCATCAACAGGCAGCAGCTCTGCGAGCAGCAGCAGGCGATGGCGAGGCCACGCACGGGCGACAGCAGAGACGGGGCGCGGCAAGAGCGTGGGTAGGCGCACGCGGGGTTCGGCCCGGTGCGGCGAGCGGCGACACGCGAGCAGTGAGGCGCGGTAGGCAGCGGCGAGCGGTCACGACCAGGGCGGCAGTGCACGCGGGCGTCGGCAGCAGTACGGGAGGAGCAACGGGCCGCGGCGGTCATCGCGGCAGCAGCAGGCCGCGGCGAAGCTACACGCGGGCGCGCGCGTACAGCCGCAGCGCACGAGCAGCAGCCGCACGTACGCGTACACACTACACAGGAGGGGTTCAGGCACGATGGTTATGGCAGCCTACGGTGTCCAAATAGAAGAGGAGAAGGGGAATTTGGGACGCGGTACTCACCGTGGAGGCACATGGAGGCCCGTTGAGGGCTTAGAAGCGCAGAGACGGTCAGAGTCGACGGAGAGGAGCTCACAGCGGAGCCGTAGGCGTGCTCGGGGAAGGCCGGAGTGGTCGGAGCAGAGTAATTGGGCGATGGCGCCGGCGACCAAGGTTGAAGAAGAGGATCGTGGCGTCGATGCAGTGGCGATCCCGGCCAACTCGTTGGCGTACTCGATGTAGACGGAGGAGGCACGGCTCCTGGAGTGGACGGCAAGCACGGGGATGCCTTGTTTGTGGCGAATCGAAGGCGGCAGTGGTCGGCTCCGAAGATTGAAGACGATGACGCTGGCGACGAACCAGGGCTTCCCGGCTCACATTCTTCCATAGAGAGATGAGGTGGAGCACGGCGGACCTTCTGGAATTGATAGCGCTGCGAGAGGATCTCGGTGGCCACGGTGAACGGTGTCGGCGCGACGACGCTGAGCTCGGGAGAGAGGAAAAAGGGGCACTAGGGTTAGCAGGGGGGTCGAGGATGCTCTTATCCGTCTCGGGGCACCGACAGATGGTTGACACGGGCGAGATCCACGCATGGACGGTCGCGCGTGGACGGACAGCGCCATGGCCTCTGCCTCATGTCGAGAGGTGAGGGAAAGGCCGGGGCGGTGGGTCAGGCCTGATATAGTGCAAGTTGGGCCAGGTGCAAAAAGGAGGGGGGGCGTTATATTTTCTTTTATCTCTACTGTTTTGCCTTTTCACTTCTGTTGCAAAATACTTGATCACCAAAACGAATTTTTTTAAAATAAGCAACTTGTTGAAACAACTACTAGGCATTATGTACTACTACTACAAAAGTTTGGAGGCAAGATGATCTTGTTCTTATATAAATGAAAATTAGATTAACGGGGCTATTTTGGGCACTGTTTTAAATCCTAGGGGCATTTTGGGAGTTTAGGTGATGTTGTTTTCCCCAACATAATCAATTAGGAATTATCTGCAAAACTATGAACTATTTTGTTTGCATTTTTGAAGATGTAAAATATTTGACTTGCAATACAAATTTGAATTTGACTTGAATTTTAATCAAGTGGAAATTTGGCAAGGTAAACATGGTGACATGGCAACCATCAGGGGGAGATTACTGTAGCATGATTCTCGGGGTGTTACAGATCCTTTAGAACATTATCTGCTAGACTATGAAAATGATATGTTCAGGAAAGAAAGAAGGGAAATAGATGAAGTATTCTTTAAACAGGAACCTATTCTGCATCACAACTTGCATGTTGAAATTTTAGGGGATCCTCCTCCACCCAAGGGTGATCCCGTGTTTGAGCTTAAACCTTTGCCTGATAATCTTAAATATGCTTATCTTGATGAAAAGAAGATATATCCTGTTATTATTAGTGCTAACCTTTCAGAGCATGAAGAAGAAAGATTATTGAAAACTCTGAAGAGGCACCTTGCTGCTATTGGATATACTCTTGATGATCTTAAGGGCATTAGTCCCACTCTATGTCAACATAAAATAAATTTGGAAGCAGATGCCAAACCAGTTCGTGATCCTCAACGACGTCTGAATCCTAAAATGAAAGAAGTGGTAAGAAAAGAAATACTAAAGCTTCTGGAGGCAGGTATAATCTATCCCGTTGCTGATAGTGAGTGGCTAAGTCCTGTCCATTGTGTCCCTAAGAAGGGAGGTATTACTGTTGTTCCTAATGATAAAGATGAATTGATTCCACAAAGAATTATCACAGGTTATAGGATGGTAATTGATTTCCACAAATTAAATAAAGCTACTAAGAAAGATCATTACCCTTTACCTTTTATTGATCAAATGCTAGAAAGATTATGCAAACATACACACCATTGCTTTCTAGATGGTTATTCTGGTTTCTCTCAAATACCTATGTCAGCTAGAGATCAATCAAAGACTACTTTTACATGCCCTTTTGGTACTTTTGCTTATAGACGTATGCCTTTTGGTTTATGTAATGCACCTGCTACCTTTCAAAGATGCATGATGGCTATATTCTCTGACTTTTGTGAAAAGATTTGTGAGGTTTTCATGGACGACTTTTCCGTCTATGGTTCCTCATTTGATGATTGCTTGAGCAATCTTGATCGAGTTTTGCAGAGATGTGAAGAAACTAATCTTGTCTTGAATTGGGAAAAGTGCCACTTTATGGTTAATGAATGTATTGTCTTGGGGCACAAAGTTTCTGAAAGATGTATTGAAGTTGATAAAGCCAAGGTTGATGCTATTGAAAAGATGCCATGTCCCAAGGACATCAAAGGTATAAGAAGTTTCCTTGGTCACGCTGGATTTTATAGGAGGTTCATTAAGGACTTCTCAAAAATTTCTCGGCCTCTGACTAATTTATTGCAAAAAGATATACCATTTGTCTTTGATGATGATTGTGTAGAAGCATTTGAAGTACTTAAGAAAGCATTAGTCTCTGCACCTGTTGTTCAGCCACCTGATTGGAACCTACCCTTTGAAATTATGTGTGATGCTAGTGATTATGCTGTAGGTGCTGTTCTAGGGAAAAGAGTTGATAAGAAATTAAATGTTATTCATTATGCTAGTAAGACTCTAGACAATGCTCAAAGAAATTATGCTACTACTAAAAAAGAACTCTTAGCAGTTTTATTTGCTTGTGATAAGGTCAGATCTTATATTTTTGATTCTAAAGTAACTATTCAAACTGATCATGCTGCTATTAAATATCTTATGGAAAAGAAAGATGCTAAACCTAGACTTATTAGATGGGTTCTCTTGCTACAAGAATTTGATTTGCTCATTGTTGATAGAAAGGGAGCTGAGAACCCCGTTGTAGACAACCTGTCTAGGTTAGAAAATATTCTTGATGACCCACCACCTATTAATGATAGCTTTCCTGATGAACAATTAAATGTTATAAGTACTTCTCGTAGTACTCCATGGTATGCTGATTATGCTAATTATATTGTTGCTAAGTTTATACCACCTAGCTTCACATACCAACAAAAGAAAAAGTTTTTCTATGATTTAAGACATTACTTTTGGGATGACCCACATCTTTATAAAGAAGGGGTAGATGGTGTTATTAGACGTTGTGTACCTGAGCATGAACAGGAATAGATCCTACGCAAGTGTCATTCCGAGTCTTATGGAGGACACCACGCTAGAGATAGAACTGCACATAAGGTATTGCAATCTGGTTTCTATTGGCCTACTCTCTTCAAGGATGCCCGTAAGTTTGTCTTGTCTTGTGATGAATATCAAAGAATTGGTAATATTAGTAGATGTCAAGAAATGCCTATGAATTATTCTCTTGTTATTGAACCGTTTGATGTTTGGGGCTTTGATTATATGGGACCTTTTCCTGCCTCTAATGGATACACACATATTCTAGTTGCTGTTGATTACGTTACTAAGTGGGTAGAAGCTATTCCAACTAGTAGTGTTGATCATAAAACTTCTATTAAAATGCTTAAAGAAGTTATTTTCCCGAGGTTTGAGTCCCTAGATATGTAATGACTGATGGTGGTTCACACTTTATTCATGGTGCTTTCCATAAAATGCTTGCTAAATATGATGTTAATCATAGAATTGCATCTCCTTATCACCCTCAGTCTAGTGGTCAAGTAGAGCTGAGCAATAGAGAGCTCAAATTTATTTTGCAAAAGACTGTTAATAGGTCTAGAAAGAATTGGTCTAAGAAACTTGATGATGCATTATGGGCTTATAGAACTGCATACAAAAATCCTATGGGTATGTCTCCGTATAAAATGGTCTATGGAAAAGCATGTCACTTACCTCTCGAACTAGAACATAAGGCATATTGGGCTATTAAAGAGCTTAACTATGATCTTAAACTTGCCGGTGAAAAGAGGTTATTTGATATTATCTCACTTGATGAATGGAGAACCCAAGCTTATGAAAATGCCAAGTTGTTTAAAGAAAAAGTTAAAAGATGGCATGACAAAAGGATACAAAAGCGTGAGTTTAATGTAGGTGATTATGTATTGCTATACAACTCTCGTTTAAGATTTTTTGCAGGAAAACTTCTCTCTAAATGGGAAGGCCCCTATGCTATCAAAGAGGTCTATCGTTCCGGTGCCATAAAAATCAACAACTTCGAAGGCACAAATCCGAAGGTGGTAAACGGTCAAAGAATTAAACATTATATCTTAGGTAATCCCATAAATGTTGAAAGCAATATTATTGAAACCGTAACCCTGGAGGAATACATAAGGGACACTTTCCGGAACGTTTCAGACTCCGAAAAGGAATAGGTATGTGATACGGTAAGTAAACCGACCCCAAAACAGTTTTTAAGGCAATATTTCTCCGTTTTAGAATATTTAGAAAAATAGAAAAATAAGTAGCAGTCCGAGAAGGACACGAGGGCCCCACGAGGGTGGTGGGCGCGCCCCCCTACCTCGTGAGCACCTCGAGTGCTTTCCGGACTCCGTTTTCTTGCACATTACGTATTTTGGTCGATAAAAAATCATTATATATTCTCCCGAAGGTTTTGACTCCCGTATCACGCAAACCTCCTCTGTTCTTGTTTCGAGCTGTTTTCTGTCAGGGTTTTCCAGGCTAGGCATCATGTCGTCTCCCTCCTCCAACAATGGTGACAACGATGCTTGGCTAATGAAGATAGATCTGAAGAGGGAGGAACCCACGAAGGTCAACAAGGATGAAAGGATCAAGAAGGCCACGGAGGATCAAGCTCCAGCAGCAGAAGACACCCTTCAAATTGATCATAACCTTCTTACCCCAACTGAGATCGAAGCTTTCAAGATGATTGAGTTAGCTCGTGTTTAAAACAAGTATCTCACACAAGAAAATATTTTGTTGAAGGAGCATATTGTCGCACTCAAGGGCATTATTCGCAAGCTGGAGGACCTCTTACGCTCGAT